>NC_061514.1:265408557-265513038 GCF_022539505.1 Lolium rigidum
GGGATGCAAGTTTTACCTAAGATGTTGAAGTGGTGATGAGCACACAACTTGCGATGATGGTGGTGGTGTCAAGATGGACTTGCAAGTCACGGTTGCCCGGAGGATGTCGGCGGCTTGCTTCGAGCTGCTGGGTTGAATGCCACACACAAGGCACTCAGACCGGAACAAGCAAACACAAAGTTAGCGGAAGAAAGCGGTCAAAGCTAGCTTGGCGGTGGTGGCGGTGGTAAGCCCGGCGGTGGTGGTGTCGCATGGTGCCTGGCGGATGCGAAAGCTGGAGGTTATGGGAGCACGCGTGATGTTTCCCGGTGGTTTGGGGAGGGTGGCGGCGCGTCGGGCGCGGAGGAGGGTGGCGGTTGGCGGAGGTGGCGGTGGAGGTGGCGGCCCGGTTTCCGCCCGGCGGACCGTGCCCGGACCGCCGCCGCGGCCTACGCCCCGGCGGACCGGTTCTGGCTCCGGTTGTACCCGGTTGGCCCCGGTCGCGCCCGTCCGGCGCCCGTTGACCGGCCCCCGTGCCAGTCGTCCGGTCACCGGCCCGGTTGGAACCCGGTCGACCGGATTTCGCGGGCCAGATTTTCTCTCCCCGTTTCTGGAGCTAAATCAAGCCAAATCGACGAAAACGAAGGAAATGATGGAATTGGGGCTAAAAGTTGGGGAGATAGTAGATCAAGCACTCCAACACCAAATCCATGGACCAAAACCACTTCAAACGCAATCAAATCGCATCGGTCAAGAGGCAAATTAGGTCTATTTTTTGGGGATTTTTGGGGAAAATTTTTAGAGACGAAATTGGATGAAGTAAATAACCATGGAAAACCAAAGGCCGCTGATTATATGATGAGGTCTAAGACCCCTGTGTGTCGATCTTGCGGTTGGACCAAATCCAAGGAGGGAGAGAGGGAGAGCGCGAGAACACGATGGAACACGAAGAACTCACGCACGCACACCTACCCGATACAATCGATACTTACCCCCGTGGCTCGATGGACCACGCCACGTAATCAACCCTGTGAGAGACGCGCGTAGAATCCCGTGGTGACCCGGCATACCACCGCATGGTGTAGTATGCAAGTCCGATATAACACCAATGAAACACCGTTCCACTAGTATTATATCGCTCGAGTGGTACAACGAAACATATGCGGGTCCAAGGTATGTCTATAGAATTACAACATCGACTACGTTACATAAGATCATCACAGCCTCCTACTTTACAATGAGGTAAAACTGCAAATAACTCCAGAAGAACGACTCGTAGACTAGTCTTATCACGAACTCTATTTGTAGAGTATTTAACTAGCTACAGAGGCTATGAATAGATTCTAGCTAAGTAGGAGCTAAGTTTAGGAAGCTAGTTCCTTTCTATTGCTAATCTAGGTTTCTCCTTGTTGGATGTGGTATCTGCACTCTCTCGACGGGTTCCTGTCCTTTGAAGTAGTTGTTGACTCCTCGGTCTTCGAGTTGCACTTGTAGATCCTTCTTCGATGCCTCCATATCTAAGCGGGGATTTAAGAGTGGGATGAGTACGAGCGTACTCAACAAGTTCATTATAGGAAAGAGGTGTTTAATGCACTAGCTACGGCATTAGACCAGAAAGTCTAATACCAATGCAAGTTTTCATAATCATTTCTTCAAAAGGTTGCTTTTATTCAGAAGAACTATGTCCGTCAGCCTTCACCGGTTTACTAGAACTTCATGGAGCTCCTTTCCGGCCGCGTTCGCGGTTCCATATCCCGGAACGGGGAGTGACAGGTCACGGTTCTTTACACTCTGCGAGAGGTGTGTTGCTTTACCCATAAGAGATCTTAACCTTGGTGCCAACCGAGGTGATCTTCCCGTCCACACTTCCTTTGGTGTGAGGCCCGGTATAAGGTCTAGCCAATCATGTTCCTCCGCTACCTCGAACACCCACCCTTTGTTGCATACCCCGACCACGGGTCCTCGTCGGTCCCATTATTCCCGTAATTTCGGGGTGGACCCCGACCACGACAACGGTTTGGGACTCGTTAACCAAACTCCTTCGCCGGTAGCTGCAACCCATCATAGATCACATTACCGTGGGGAATTAGAAGGGGATCCCCACCCTCAAGTTGTTCCGCAAGCGATAACCGCTACGGTAAGCAACAGCTATACCGTGGGGAATTAGAAGGGGCTCCCCACCCTCAAGTTACTCCGCAAGACACAAGCTGCTACGGTAAGCGCATCCGTTGATGAACGAGAGGTGGAAACACTTTTGACTACTCCGTCCCACTCCGGATCTTATGGTTAACACGGGTATTACGGCACAAGAATCACTTGGCGACATTTGTTGTTTAATCCTAGATGGATATAACCCGTGCAATGGAACCTCCACCATATCAACACATTCCATGGTTCCATTGCCCACCACTTAGTCATATTCATAGTTATGAAAGTAGTGGTTTTGGTTTTTATGCAATAGTGATAATCATAGTACTTTGCAAGTAATTTGATAGAAATAATCAAATGACATGAGCAAGTGATGAACTTGCCTTTCTTGATCTGCAAGATTATGCGAGGCAAGGCCTTCGATGCGCAATAACTCCAAATTCTGAAATAGCATCATCGTCCGTAAGGACGATGTTTAAAAGATTGGCAAGGATGCAATAATGCATAAGTATGAGATGCAATCGCTCTAAGCGTGACCTAACCCCGATGATTTAGAATTAGTGAGTGGTAATGATTGGTTCAGGGTTTGTTGCACTTTTAGAGTGAGTTACAAACAAGGTTTTTATTCAAGTGTGGTTTATTTGGTATTATAAACAGGTAGATAATAGAGCATAATAATCAATTGAGCACACAAAGGATGATAATTGGCATAATGTTAACAAGTAAAGATCGGTGGTTAATTTTAATACTATGTGGCATGGTTAATGATTACTTGTTATATTCTTCAAAAGAATAACTTTTGAAGAACATGTTCTTTAATGAAGAACAAGTATGATAATTAGGTTTGTGGGTTGCTATAATTTATTCTGGTTCCAAGTGGTTTCTGGAGTAAGTATAAGATGAATCACAACATAGTTGGATACATCAACAACTAGGGCTTGTAAGGTTGAGATAAGCCTAGGCATCCTAAGCAATTCATTATACATGGTTGTTGTCAAGGTTGGTTTATCTTGCTAGTGATAGCTGGCTAGGGTTTATAGGTCCTTATAAGCAGGGTTGATGATGATTCCTTATTTTCTTCAAAAGAATAACTTTTGAAGAACATACTTCTTAATTAATAAGAAGTATTTCAATTAGGGTTGAGGTGGTCTAGGTTTTACTGTTGATTCAATTAAGTCAGGAGTAATTGGCTCCTGAATAGGATGGTTGATAAATATCCAATACTAGTAGGGTTTAGTGGAATATGGTTAGGTAATGCTCGGGTTTTGGCATAGTTGCTCTCGAGGTTCATCACATTGGTGTGATGCTAAGTAGGAATGAATATGGGGGATGGCTTTGGTAATAGGATCTAGGTTTTACACTTGGTTCACCCTCCTTTGATTATCTAGGTTTGATGAAGATGAACACATGGGATATCCATATATTAGTGATAGGTCTTCTACATTTTATATGGCCAAGACAGGTATTTATTTGTTACTAGGGTTCTATTCTTTGAAAGAATGTACCATGATCACATGCTCTAACCTAGTGTTTAGGTTAGAAGCAATTTAGGGTTCACATGTGCTAATGGAACTAGAGTTCCTAATTAATTTAGGGTTTTAGGAGTCACATGAAATGATAGGGTTATAAAATCATTCCATGTGGAATTTAGGGTTTGTTATTAACCATTTAATTCTATGATTAATAACTTCATTTTAAAGTTTAAGTTATTAGTAACTTGGAGATAAAAATAATATTGAATTTGGCATTTTATTATTTTTAAACAATTAATAATTAAGGTAATTATTAATTAGGGTTTAAATTTCCACTAATAAAGATTTAACAAAATAACACATAAAGAAAAATAACTTTAATGTTTTCTTTATTTTTCTTACTGGTTTTTATTTATTTTATAAGGTTTTCCAATTTATTGAATTTTAATTCAATTTAGAATTAAAGAAAAGGCTCATTTAATAAGTATTAAATAATTGAATTTTTATTAAAAATAAAAATTTCATATTGTATTTTTATTGGATAGAGTTTTCATTTCTAAGAATTTTGATATCTTATTTATATTTTTCTCGACTTAAATTGAATTTGCTAAATTCATTTGAAGTTGCGGCAATTATGAATTTGAATTTAAAACAGAGAATTACTAGATGCACCGAGCTAGACTACCCCCGAGATCGACTGGTGGGTCAGTCGCCACGCTGGCTGCCACGGTGGCTGCGACGTGGCAACTATGGCCACCACCGGCGGCCAGTTATGGACGGCGCCGGCGCTGGAGGGCTCCCGCAAGTGCGTGCATAGGCGCGTTGGACAGAGGACAACGAGGCGAACCTAGCAGTGGTGGCGCCGCCTCCAAATGGTCGCCGGAGCTTGGCCGGCGGCGAGGCGGAGCGGCAGAGCACACGGGTCTATGGTGCTAGGCATGCTACGGGGTGCAATCGAACGAGCTATGCATGCCGCGAGATTCGGGGGCTCACCGAGAGCACGCGAGGGTTTGACGGCGAGGTCCATGGCGGTCGGTTTCGCCGGAATCGTCATCTCCGGCCGTCGGAGGGAACGAGCTCGACGGAGACGCTACAGATCGCCATGGCTTGATTCCTTTTGCAAATAGACCATGTTGAGGACGGCGATCACAGTGGTGGTCACGGCGATGGTCGGGAAGGTCTATATCGACGGCGATGGCCGAGGTCTGAGCGTGCTAGGGTTTGTGAAATTGGGGAAAAGGAAGAACAAGAGCGAGGAGGGCTTCGGCCGTGTATTTATAGGGTCAAGGACGATCGTCGGCGGTCGCGCTGTCCACAATGTCGGCCGGGACGTGGCTCAATCATCGTCGTGTCGAGCTCCCGTGCGCGCAGGAGAGGAGACGAAGACGACGACGTTCTCTCCGTTCTTATCCGGGCGAAGAGGTACGTGGGCTGTCTGGCTTCGAGCTGCTGGGCCGGGCCCAGGCTGCTTCTGGGCTCCCCTGTTGGGCTGCCACGGCCAGGTAAGGTCTGGTAAGGTTTTTCTCTCCTCTTTTCTTTTTCCATTTCTTTTTCTGTTTTTACTTTTGCCCATTTAAATTCATATTTGAATTCTGTTATATTTGCTGGTGTTTTATATGTTAATTCCATTTGGATGTTGTGTAATGACTATTACACCCCTATTCCATTTGAAACAAGTATTTTATATTGAATTATATTACATACTTGTGTTTTATTCAAAATAGCAAATAAGCTTGAATTTATATCCTTATTTTATTTTTATGTTTTTCTTGTGGATCAATCTATTGGAAGTATTAGAATTGATAATTTCTACTCTAAATGTTTTAGGGTTTATCATTAGGGTTTGGTCTCTCAATTGAGAATTTAGCCACTTGCATATGATCTTATGTGAACCTTTATTATTAAGATGTTGTAGTTTGGATTATAACCCTATTTCCAAATAGCACTATTATTGTATTTTAATAGCATCTTGAAATACTTAGAATAGATATTACTCTCCTCATAGTTGGTTCTTAGTTATTAAGTCAAATGGTTGACATGAGTGGTTATTCACCACACATGGGCCTTTAATTATGGAACTTAGCATTAGATGTTTCGAGGTTTAATTAGTGAAACATAGAATTTAACTAATGGCAATCATAGGATTTAATCATATTCACCTAAGGGCAATTGGTTTGAATCACCATTATGGCCTGGTTTATATTATGATCACCATAGTGATACATAAACTAGGGTTGAGATTTAATTCTAGGTTTTAGAGATGGGGTGTCTCCATATTGCATGTGCTAGGGTTTAATCTCCCCAATGCATGATAAAAATGGTTACTTGCTTAATATTTCATGTGCTTCTTTAGTTACTAAGGTTTTGAGAATTGGTTTTTATCTTCTACCAAAAGATTTCTATTATATTCTTAATCTATTGTTAAAGTAGCTAAAGTAGCTTTATTTCTTTTTATAGTTAACTTTGGTTATAATGATGAATGGTTTCTCACCATATATATTATAGGCTTTAACTCTAAGCTTTACTTATGAGCTTATATCTTCTACTTCAAGTTCTTAGGGTTTATGATCACTACACAATTTATAATGATTAAGGTTTGGCTTCCTAAGTTATTACTAGAAATATTTAGATATGGGTATACCAATTACCCCCTTTCATTCTACAAGGACTTGGACTATAATCTAGGTTTCTACTCAAGGAATGATGATATGATTATCTAAGCATGTGGTCTGCCTAAGAATTCTACCTTGCTAGCTTCTGTAGCTTGTTCTTCAGGAAATCTGATAAACCTGCCTCTTGTGGCATGCCTCCACCTCCTAGCTGCTTCATCTTGATCCTAAATATTTTATGGAGTGGCTCAATGTGTTGGTCTTCTTGCATCATGGTGCAAGATGATGAGATGAATGAGGTAGAGGGTTCCTTTTTATAGGCTTGGGCATGCTCTAATATCATGACACATGGATGGATGACTCTTGCTTTAATTTGATGAGTAAGGTGCTTGGTTGTCATGCTCTCATCCATAGCAATCCTTTAAGCATGAGGTGGCATAGCTTAGGATTCAAGCTATGTAGATATATTTTCATCCTATGTGGCATGGGTATTATCCTCTCATGTGATTTATTTTTTTGGATAGCCAAGTGGCTTTTGCTACTAAATATCTTGTGAATGATCTCATGCTTCTGGGTGAGTCACTATATCATATGTGATTGTATTTATATTATAATTGGGGTCAAAATGTCAAGAATAAGAAGTATACCCCAATTTTGAATGATGATGTTTGATTTCACCAAGGCATGATCATATGAGTTTCAAAGTACTCATATCTTATTTTATTCAAATAGTTGGAACTATAATTCGTAATGTAAACGAATTTAGTTTTGTAATATTCCACATAATTAATAAGTTATGAGTGCAATAAGAATGTGTGGCTTTTATGCACTTAGGTCCTTGGATTTTGCTATATTTGGTATTTAGTTTTAAAGTGAATTCAATTGTACCTCAAGGTAGTTGCTTAACTTTTAAGTGTTAATAATTTAGAGTTTGCTTCTTATCTCTTTGTTGGTTATATACCTCTCCCATCTCTAGGGTTTAATGATAAGCCTTTGTTGGGGTTAAGTTCAAGAGTTTAATTCAAGAAATACCATGAGGTTCATGGTAGGAATATTTATTTGTTAAAGACAGGGAAAAGATAGGTGAAGAATGGTTTCTCCATTTATGGTTACTTGATTTCCAATTGAATAGATGTTCTTATGTTATGGCAAGGAATACCATGTTATGATCTTTTATAAGATCAAACAATTGACCATTGATTAAAGTGTTGTTGTGTTAGTTCCATTTGATCTAACCCCTTAGATCAAATCATCTCTACCCAAAGCAAGGTTTTGGCAAAGTCACATTGAGGTTTATAGCGCTTGACTTGATGATCTACTTCAATTCCACCAAGGTCAGGTAAAACTTCAGTTACTGTGACTGTTTTTACTTTAAAGCGCGAAATTTCCCCAGATTTTCTATGCATGAATGCAATGCACACATCTGTTTCCTCTATTTATGTAACCCCATTACCTGGGATATTACAGTCTCTACCCCTTAAACTAAACTTCGTCCTCGAAGTTTGTACTCTCTCACGTTTCCGAAGTGTGGTTCTGACTTATGCAGATTTAAACTTTTCTAGAACTCCGTAGTGATCTCACTGGATATAATTGAATATATCCCTTGTCTAGATTCTTCCTGGAATCCATTAGTGTCTGTCTCTGAACATCAGTTTCTTACTCCAGTTCTCCGATTTTCTTCCTGGAGTCTAATAATATCTGTCTCTGAACCATGGTTCTTTACTTTAATTATTTAATTTCTTTCAACTCGATAAGCTTGTTTCCTTTCTCATTGATTATTCAATGATTGGGACTTCTTCTTGTCCTATTAGTCTTAATTGAGGACTGATTGGAAAACATTCTCCTATTTGATAAAATAGGACTTTGTTTTCCCTTAGTACAAAAATTGCAGTAATGGTACTTGATAAGGTACTTACCATGGAAATGGTTGTGATGGTTTATTTTCCTAGGAATGGATTAGACTTATATAGTCCATCCAATCATGGTTTATAGTTGATACTTATAACTATTTTGGGTTATTTAGGTTCCATGAAAGGAATCATTCTATTAGTCTTTGGTATTGGTATGGTCAAATCCCTTCAGTCTTTGACCTACTCGAGCTGTATTTGGTCTACAGTATCTTCTTCATCCAACTTCATTAAACTTAGCTGACTTGAGCTATTGTACTTCTGAGTAAATATTACTTCCTTTCTCAAGTTATAGTCCAATCCTTACTTCCTCGAGGTATAAACCTCGACTTCTGGTCTGGCATACTTCTGAAAATAGTTCTCAATAATCTTATGAAAATAAGATTGAACTTCCTCTCAGTTCAGACCTTCTTCTTCTATCTTACTCAAAGTATTGAGTCATTATACATCCAACTCAATGTTTACTCTACCCCTTAGAGTTTTCTTATAGTCTTCAAATCCTTTTCTTCCAACTACTGGACTTATGATTAGAATATTGGTCTCGGTCTAGCTCATGGTTTATATTCCTCTAAGGTTTTGCGAAGGATCTTTGTGGTGTATCCACTCAATTGTGGACATCCAATGTGAATCCTTTGACTAAATGTTTATAGATCTAGTTATTTGACTGACAAGATTTTTATTTGTTCACAAACTTTTGTTACATCTAATTAAATCGTGGACTATTTGTAATACTAACTGATACCAGTTGTGGTTATTATACCAATTGTGGCTATTAGCTATCTAAAAATGGATTCTATTATAGGTTCTGATCAACTGGACGAGACATCTTCTACTTTATCTCGCAGTATTGATCCTATACCAATTGTGGTCTTCTGATATCCACTATGGTCTTTTTATATCTGCTCTGGTTGCATAGGTCATCTTCCTTTCTTCGAGGGTTTATTGTTGCAAGAAAACCACTAGCTGACACTATAGTATCCTAAGTGATTTCCCATGCATTCCCTCTTCTATGATGACTAGGGATCTGCTTGAGCTTCACCATAATCATCATATTCTCACCTTCATGCTTCTTATGTACTAAAGTACTCCTCTGTTGAGGTAAGCATGAGTTTCTGATTGTACTTCTTTCAGAGTATTGTGGTTACTTCCCACAACTTTACTTCATTTCTCCGATGATACTTCATCTTGTCTTCGGAATCCTCCAGAATTCGTCACTTCCTCACACGTTTACCATTACCCTCTAGATCTATAGCATCAAGTAAGAACTTGATATTGCAACATGCATTTGCATATCAAAGTCAAACTTCATGTATGGATCTAGTCAATCAATAAAAATCCAATAAAATCCAAGAAGATTCAGCATTGTGCATATAATACACACCATCATAAGCCTCGAATATAATAGTTGAGTAAGACATCTCTAAACATCGGGCTCGATGTGTAGTATATAACACCACATAAGATAGGTTTATATCGTGATACTTAGCATGAGTATATGGGATTCTACTATTTGTCTCAACATTTACCTTAATTGCACATTTGCAATGAGATAAACTTGAAACAAAGTGGTTTGGGATGGTTAAGGTTAACCTAATTTTCTTTGGAAGTACTACTTAACTTAGTATTATACCATATATAAGTGCCAGTGAGGATTATTTTGTATGACACCTCAAGTTCTAATATGGTTACTCTGAATACATATTTATTAGGATATAATTCCTATACTTCTAAGCTTTTCTACCATAAGCATATGGCCATGATGTGCTTGGCACACTTCCCATATTTTTGGAACACAATTCTTGCACTACTGTTTAGCACTTGGCTTCTTATTGTACTCCTCCTAAATACTTTAGATGTTCATCACATCATGATCCTCAGATGAATCATATATGATTACTACCTCTAATCTGTAAGGAGTCAGGTTTTATTTCTATTTCTCTTCCTTACTTTCCATGATTGACTCATCATGGTCTATACTACCTCATATAACTCATAGTTATCACTTACTATCAATTATTTCACATATCTAGATAAATTTACTTATTTATTACTTAACTTGGCATATACCTTCTAGTAGGATATCTTGCTTATCTATATCACTTCATATTACTCCTATTACAGGTCTGAATAAATCTTACTTAACCATAACCTGTGTTGGTACACATATTCCAATAGGATATCTTCCTTATGGTTGTATCCTCTCTTTGGACTACCATGTATGGTATACCAACTGTGGTCTACTCATAATTATTTTAGGGTCTTAAGGGTATCCTACATAATTTGAGATTAGTTAGCTACATTACTTAGGAAATATAGGTAAGAAATGTTGACTCAAGTGTGTCAGGATTATTCTCAAGTGAATATCCATCTCAAGTCATAAAAATATTTGGTTTACCTAGGACACTTCCTATAGACACTACCAATCCTATAGGTCTCCTTCAAAGGGTTTTAATCCTAGGGTCAAAGCATTTGCTCTGATACCAACTGTGGTGAGCCGGCATACCACTGCATGGTGTAGTATGCAAGTCTGATATAACACCAATGAAACACCGTTCCACTAGTATTATATCGCTCGAGTGGTACAACGAAACATATGCGGGTCCAAGGTATGTCTATAGAATTACAACATCGACTACGTTACATAAGATCATCACGGCCTCCTACTTTACAATGAGGTAAAACTGCAAATAACTCCAGAAGAACGACTCGTAGACTAGTCTTATCACGAACTCTATTTGTAGAGTATTTAACTAGCTACAGAGGCTATGAATAGATTCTAGCTAAGTAGGAGCTAAGTTTAGGGAGCTAGTTCCTTTCTATTGCTAATCTAGGTTTCTCCTTGTTGGATGTGGTATCTGCCTCCTCTGACAGGTTCCTGTCTTTTGAAGTAGTTGTTGACTCCTCGGTCTTCGAGTTGCACTGTAGATCCTTCTTTGATGCCTCCATATCTAAGCAGGGGGTTTAAGAGTGGGATGAGTACGAGCGTACTCAACAAGTTCATTATAGGAAAGAGGTGTTTAATGCACTAGCTACAGCATTAGACCAGAAAGTCTAATACCAATGCAAGTTTTCATAATCATTTCTTCAAAAGGTTGCTTTTATTCGGAAGAACTATGTCCGTCGGCCTTCACCGGTTTACTAGAACTTCATGGAGCTCCTTTCCGGCCGCGTTCGCGAGTTCCATATCCGGAACGAGGAGTGACGAGTCACGGTTCTTTACACTCTGCAGAGGTGTGTTGCTTTACCCATAAGAGATCTTAACCTTGGTGCCAACCGGGTGATCTTCCCGTCCACACTTCCTTTGGTGTGAGGCCCGGTATAAGGTCTAGCCAATCATGTTCCTCCGCTACCTCGAACACCCACCCTTTGTTGCATACCCCGACCACGGGTCCTCGTCGGTCCCATTATTCCCGTAATTTCGGGGTGGACCCCGACCACGACAACGGTTTGGGACTCGTTAACCAAACTCCTTCGCCGGTAGCTGCAACCCATCATAGATCACATTACCGTGGGGAATTAGAAGGGGATCCCCACCCTCAAGTTGTTCCGCAAGCGATAACCGCTACGGTAAGCAACGGCTATACCGTGGGGAATTAGAAGGGGCTCCCCACCCTCAAGTTACTCCGCAAGACACAAGCTGCTACGGTAAGCGCATCCGTTGATGAACGAGAGGTGGAAACACTTTTGACTACTCCGTCCCACTCCGGATCTTATGGTTAACACGGGTATTACGGCACAAGAATCACTGGCGACATTTGTTGTTTAATCCTAGATGGATATAACCCGTGCAATGGAACCTCCACCATATCAACACATTCCATGGTTCCATTGCCCACCACTTAGTCATATTCATAGTTATGAAAGTAGTGGTTTTGGTTTTTATGCAATAGTGATAATCATAGTACTTTGCAAGTAATTTGATAGAAATAATCAAATGACATGAGCAAGTGATGAACTTGCCTTTCTTGACTGCAAGATTATGCAGGCAAGGCCTTCGATGCGCAATAACTCCAAATTCTGAAATAGCATCATCGTCCGGTAAGGACGATGTTTAAAAGATTGGCAAGGATGCAATAATGCATAAATATGAGATGCAGTCGCTCTAAGCGTGACCTAACCCCGATGATTTAGAATTAGTGAGTGGTAATGATTGGTTCGGGGTTTGTTGCACTTTTAGAGTGAGTTACAAACAAGGTTTTTATTCAAGTGTGGTTTATTTGGTATTATAAACAGGTAGATAATAGAGCATAATAATCAATTGAGCACACAAAGGATGATAATTGGCATAATGTTAACAAGTAAAGATCAGTGGTTAATTTTAATACTATGTGGCATGGTTAATGATTACTTGTTATATTCTTCAAAAGAATAACTTTTGAAGAACATGTTCTTTAATGAAGAACAAGTATGATAATTAGGTTTGTGGGTTGCTATAATTTATTCTGGTTCCAAGTGGTTTTCGGAGTAAGTATAAGATGAATCACAACATAGTTGGATACATCAACAACTAGGGCTTGTAAGGTTGAGATAAGCCTAGGCATCCTAAGCAATTCATTATACATGGTTGTTGTCAAGGTTGGTTTATCTTGCTAGTGATAGGCTGGCTAGGGTTTATAGGTCCTTATAAGCGGGGTTGATGATGATTCCTTATTTTCTTCAAAAGAATAACTTTTGAAGAACATACTTCTTAATTAATAAGAAGTATTTCAATTAGGGTTGAGGTGGTCTAGGTTTTACTGTTGATTCAATTAAGTCAGGAGTAATTGGCTCCTGAATAGGATGGTTGATAAATATCCAATACTAGTAGGGTTTAGTGGAATATGGTTAGGTAATGCTCAGGTTTTGGCATAGTTGCTCCTGAGGTTCATCACATTGGTGTGATGCTAAGTAGGAATGAATATGGGGGATGGCTTTGGTAATAGGATCTAGGTTTTACACTTGGTTCACCCTCCTTTGATTATCTAGGTTTGATGAAGATGAACACATGGGATATCCATATATTAGTGATAGGTCTTCTACATTTTATATGGCCAAGACAGGTATTTATTTGTTACTAGGGTTCTATTCTTTGAAAGAATGTACCATGATCACATGCTCTAACCTAGTGTTTAGGTTAGAAGCAATTTAGGGTTCACATGTGCTAATGGAACTAGAGTTCCTAATTAATTTAGGGTTTTAGGAGTCACATGAAATGATAGGGTTATAAAATCATTCCATGTGGAATTTAGGGTTTGTTATTAACCATTTAATTCTATGATTAATAACTTCATTTTAAAGTTTAAGTTATTAGTAACTTGGAGATAAAAATAATATTGAATTTGGCATTTTATTATTTTTAAACAATTAATAATTAAGGTAATTATTAATTAGGGTTTAAATTTCCACTAATAAAGATTTAACAAAATAACACATAAAGAAAAATAACTTTAATGTTTTCTTTATTTTTCTTACTGGTTTTTATTTATTTTATAAGGTTTTCCAATTTATTGAATTTTAATTCAATTTAGAATTAAAGAAAAGGCTCATTTAATAAGTATTAAATAATTGAATTTTTATTAAAAATAAAAATTTCATATTGTATTTTTATTGGATAGAGTTTTCATTTCTAAGAATTTTGATATCTTATTTATATTTTTCTGACTTAAATTGAATTTGCTAAATTCATTTGAAGTTGCAGCAATTATGAATTTGAATTTAAAACAGAGAATTACTAGATGCACCCGGGCTAGACTACCCCCAGAGACTGACTGGTGGGTCAGTCGCCACGCTGGCTGCCACGGTGGCTGCGACGTGGCAACTATGGCCACCACCGGCGGCCAGTTATGGACGGCGCCGGCGCTGGAGGGCTCCCGCAAGTGCGTGCATAGGCGCGTTGGACAGAGGACAACGAGGCGAACCTAGCAGTGGTGGCGCCGCCTCCAAATGGTCGCCGGAGCTTGGCCGGCGGCGAGGCGGAGCGGCAGAGCACACGGGTCTATGGTGCTAGGCATGCTACGGGGTGCAATCGAACGAGCTATGCATGCCGCGAGATTCGGGGGCTCACCAGGAGCACGCAGGGTTTGACGGCGAGGTCCATGGCGGTCGGTTTCGCCGGAATCGTCATCTCCGGCCGTCGGAGGGAACGAGCTCGACGGAGACGCTACAGATCGCCATGGCTTGATTCCTTTTGCAAATAGACCATGTTGAGGACGGCGATCACAGTGGTGGTCACGGCGATGGTCGGGAAGGTCTATATCGACGGTGATGGCCGAGGTGCGAGCGTGCTAGGGTTTGTGAAATTGGGGAAAAGGAAGAACAAGAGCGAGGAGGGCTTCGGCCGTGTATTTATAGGGTCAAGGACGATCGTCGGCGGTCGCGCTGTCCACAATGTCGGCCGGGACGTGGCTCAATCATCGTCGTGTCGAGCTCCCGTGCGCGCAGGAGAGGAGACGAAGACGACGACGTTCTCTCCGTTCTTATCCGGGCGAAGAGGTACGTGGGCTGTGCTGGCTTCGGCTGCTGGACTGGGCCTGGGCTGCTTCTGGGCTCCCCTGTTGGGCTGCCACGGCCAGGTAAGGTCTGGTAAGGTTTTTCTCTCCTCTTTTCTTTTTCCATTTCTTTTTCTGTTTTTACTTTTGCCCATTTAAATTCATATTTGAATTCTGTTATATTCTGCTGGTGTTTTATATGTTAATTCCATTTGGATGTTGTGTAATGACTATTACACCCCTATTCCATTTGAAACAAGTATTTTATATTGAATTATATTACATACTTGTGTTTTATTCAAAATAGCAAATAAGCTTGAATTTATATCCTTATTTTATTTTTATGTTTTTCTTGTGGATCAATCTGTTGGAAGTATTAGAATTGATAATTTCTACTCTAAATGTTTTAGGGTTTATCATTAGGGTTTGGTCTCTCAATTGAGAATTTAGCCACTTGCATATGATCTTATGTGAACCTTTATTATTAAGATGTTGTAGTTTGGATTATAACCCTATTTCCAAATAGCACTATTATTGTATTTTAATAGCATCTTGAAATACTTAGAATAGATATTACTCTCCTCATAGTTGGTTCTTAGTTATTAAGTCAAATGGTTGACATGAGTGGTTATTCACCACACATGGGCCTTTAATTATGGAACTTAGCATTAGATGTTTCTGAGGTTTAATTAGTGAAACATAGAATTTAACTAATGGCAATCATAGGATTTAATCATATTCACCTAAGGGCAATTGGTTTGAATCACCATTATGGCCTGGTTTATATTATGATCACCATAGTGATACATAAACTAGGGTTGAGATTTAATTCTAGGTTTTAGAGATGGGGTGTCTCCATATTGCATGTGCTAGGGTTTAATCTCCCCAATGCATGATAAAAATGGTTACTTGCTTAATATTTCATGTGCTTCTTTAGTTACTAAGGTTTTGAGAATTGGTTTTTATCTTCTACCAAAAGATTTCTATTATATTCTTAATCTATTGTTAAAGTAGCTAAAGTAGCTTTATTTCTTTTTATAGTTAACTTTGGTTATAATGATGAATGGTTTCTCACCATATATATTATAGGCTTTAACTCTAAGCTTTACTTATGAGCTTATATCTTCTACTTCAAGTTCTTAGGGTTTATGATCACTACACAATTTATAATGATTAAGGTTTGGCTTCCTAAGTTATTACTAGAAATATTTAGATATGGGTATACCAATTACCCCCTTTCATTCTACAAGGACTTGGACTATAATCTAGGTTTCTACTCAAGGAATGATGATATGATTATCTAAGCATGTGGTCTGCCTAAGAATTCTACCTTGCTAGCTTCGTAGCTTGTTCTTCGGAAATCCGATAAACCTGCCTCTTGTGGCATGCCTCCACCTCCTAGCTGCTTCATCTTGATCCTAAATATTTTATGGAGTGGCTCAATGTGTTGGTCTTCTTGCATCATGGTGCAAGATGATGAGATGAATGAGGTAGAGGGTTCCTTTTTATAGGCTTGGGCATGCTCTAATATCATGACACATGGATGGATGACTCTTGCTTTAATTTGATGAGTAAGGTGCTTGGTTGTCATGCTCTCATCCATAGCAATCCTTTAAGCATGAGGTGGCATAGCTTAGGATTCAAGCTATGTAGATATATTTTCATCCTATGTGGCATGGGTATTATCCTCTCATGTGATTTATTTTTTTGGATAGCCAAGTGGCTTTTGCTACTAAATATCTTGTGAATGATCTCATGCTTCGGGTGAGTCACTATATCATATGTGATTGTATTTATATTATAATTGGGGTCAAAATGTCAAGAATAAGAAGTATACCCCAATTTTGAATGATGATGTTTGATTTCACCAAGGCATGATCATATGAGTTTCAAAGTACTCATATCTTATTTTATTCAAATAGTTGGAACTATAATTCGTAATGTAAACGAATTTAGTTTTGTAATATTCCACATAATTAATAAGTTATGAGTGCAATAAGAATGTGTGGCTTTTATGCACTTAGGTCCTTGGATTTTGCTATATTTGGTATTTAGTTTTAAAGTGAATTCAATTGTACCTCAAGGTAGTTGCTTAACTTTTAAGTGTTAATAATTTAGAGTTTGCTTCTTATCTCTTTGTTGGTTATATACCTCTCCCATCTCTAGGGTTTAATGATAAGCCTTTGTTGGGGTTAAGTTCAAGAGTTTAATTCAAGAAATACCATGAGGTTCATGGTAGGAATATTTATTTGTTAAAGACAGGGAAAAGATAGGTGAAGAATGGTTTCTCCATTTATGGTTACTTGATTTCCAATTGAATAGATGTTCTTATGTTATGGCAAGGAATACCATGTTATGATCTTTTATAAGATCAAACAATTGACCATTGATTAAAGTGTTGTTGTGTTAGTTCCATTTGATCTAACCCCTTAGATCAAATCATCTCTACCCAAAGCAAGGTTTTGGCAAAGTCACATTGAGGTTTATAGCGCTTGACTTGATGATCTACTTCAATTCCACCAAGGTCAGGTAAAACTTCAGTTACTGTGACTGTTTTTACTTTAAAGCGCGAAATTTCCCCAGATTTTCTATGCATGAATGCAATGCACACATCTGTTTCCTCTATTTATGTAACCCCATTACCTGGGATATTACAACCGTTCATCCTTGTGTTTGTTTCAAATAACCTTGCTAGCCTAAACCTTGTATCGAGAGGGAATACTTCTCATGCATCCAAAATCCTTGAGCCAACCACTATGCCATTTGTGTCCACCATACCTACCTACTACATGGTATTTATCCGCCATTCCAAAGTAAATTGCTTGAGTGCTACCTTTAAAATTCCATCATTCACCTTTGCAATATATAGCTCATGGGACAAATAGCTTAAAAACTATTGTGGTATTGAATATGTACTTATGCACTTTATCTCTTATTAAGTTGCTTGTTGTGCGATAACCATGTTTACGGGGACGCCATCAACTATTCTTTGTTGAATATCATGTGAGTTGCTATGCATGTCCGTCTTGTCTGAAGTAAGAGAGATCTACCACCTTAATGGTTGGAGCATGCATATTGTTAGAGAATAACATTGGGCCGCTAACTAAAGCCATGATTCATGGTGGAAGTTTCAGTTTTGGACATATATCCTCAATCTCATATGAGAATAATAATTATTTGCCACATGCTTATGCATTAAAGAGGAGTCCATTATCTGTTGTCCATGTTGTCCCGGTATGGATGTCTAAGTTGAGAATAATCAAAAGCGAGAAATCCAAAATGCGAGCTTTCTCCTTAGACCTTTGTACGGGCGATATGGAGGTACCCCATTGTGACACTTGGTTAAAACATGTGCATTGCAAAGATCCAGGTAGTCCAAGCTAATTAGGATAAGGTGCGGGCACTATTAGTATACTATGCATGAGGCTTGCAACTTGTAAGATATAATTTACATAACTCATATGCTTTATTACTACCGTTGACAAAATTGTTTCATGTTTTCAAAATAAAAGCTCTAGCACAAATATAGCAATCGATGCTTTCCTCTTTGAAGGACCATTCTTTTACTTTTATGTTGAGTCGGTTCACCTATCTCTCTCCACCTCAAGAAGCAAACACTTGTGTGAACTGTGCATTGATTCCTACATACTTGCATATTGTACTTGTTATATTACTCTATGTTGACAATTATCCATGAGATATACATGTTACAAGTTGAAAGCAACCGCTGAAACTTAATCTTCCTTTGTGTTGCTTCAATACCTTTACTTTGATTTATTGCTTTATGAGTTAACTCTTATGCAAGACTTATTGATGCTTGTCTTGAAGTACTATTCATGAAAAGTCTTTGCTTTATGATTCACTTGTTTACTCATGTCATTACCATTGTTTTGATCGCTGCATTCACTACATATGTTTACAAATAGTATGATCAAGGTTATGATGGCATATCACTTCAGAAATTATCTTTGTTATCGTTTTACCTGCTCGGGACGAGCGAAACTAAGCTTGGGGATGCTTGATACGTCTCCGACGTATCGATAATTTCTTATGTTCTATGCCATATTATTGATGATACCTACATGTTTTATGCACACTTTATGTCATATTCGTGCATTTTCTGGAACTAACCTATTAACAAGATGCCGAAGTGCCGATTCTTTGTTTTCTGCTGTTTTTGGTTTCGAAATCCTAGTAACGAAATATTCTCGGAATTGGACGAAATCAAGACCCGGGGGCCTCTTTCGCCACGAACCTTCCGAAGACCGAAGAGCATACGAAGTGGGGCCACGAGGTGGCCAAACCACAAGGCGGCGCGGCCAAGGGGGCCCGCGCCGCCCCGTGGTGTGGGCCCCTCGTCGGCCCCCGACTCTGCCCTTCCGCCTACTTAAAGCCTCCGTCGCGAAACCCCCGAGGCGGAAAAACCACGATACGGAAAACCTTGCCGAGACGCCGCCGCCGCCGATCCCATCTCGGGGGATTCCGGAGATCTCCTCCGGCACCTCGCCGGAGAGGGGATTCATCTCCCGGAGGACTCTACACCGCCATGGTCGCCTCCGGGAGTGATGAGTGAGTAGTTCACCCCTGGACTATGGGTCCATAGCAGTAGCTAGATGGTTGTCTTCTCCTCATTGTGCTTCATTGTTGGATCTTGTGAGCTGCCTAACATGATCAAGATCATCTATCCGTAATACTCTATGTTGTGTTTGTCGGGATCCGATGGATAGAGAATACCATGTTATGTTAATTATCAAGTTATTGCATATGTGTTGTTTATGATCTTGCATGCTCTCCGTTATTAGTAGAGGCTCTGGCCAAGTTGATGCTAGTAACTCCAAGAGGGAGTATTTATGCTCGATAGTGGGTTCATGCCTGCATTGACACCTGGGACAGTGAGAGAAAGTTCTAAGGTTGTGTTGTGCTGTTGCCACTAGGGATAAAACATTGATGCTATGTCCGAGGATGTAGTTATTGATTACATTACGCACCATACTTAATGCAATTGTCTGTTGCTTTGCAACTTAATACTGGAAGGGGTTCGGACGATAACTTGAAGGTGGACTTTTTAGGCATAGATGCAGTTGGATGGCGGTCTATGTACTTTGTCGTAATGCCCAATTAAATCTCACTATACTTATCATGACATGTATGTGCATTGTTATGCCCTCTCTATTTGTCAATTTCCCGACTGTAATTTGTTCACCCAACATGCTTTTATCTTATGGGAGAGACACCTCTAGTGAGCTGTGGACCCCGGTCCATTCTTTAATACTGAAATACAAATCTGCTTGCAATACTTGTTTTCTTGTTTTCTCTGCAAACAATCATCTTCCACACAATTCGGTTAATCCTTTGTTACGGCAAGCCGGTGAGATTGACAACCTCATCTGTTTCGTTGGGGCAAAGTACTTTGGTTGTGTTGTGCAGGTTCCACGTTGGCGCCGGAATCTACGGTGTTGCGCCGCACTACATCCCGCCGCCATCAACCTTCAACGTGCTTCTTGGCTCCTCCTGGTTCGATAAACCTTGGTTTCTTTCTGAGGGAAAACTTGCTGCTGTGCGCATCATACCTTCCTCTTGGGGTTGCCCAACGAACGTGTGAAATACACGCCATCAGGCCTCCAAGAGCAGAGGTTTGTACAACAGCAACACGTTTCCCTTAAGTGGATCACCCAAGGTTTATCGAACTCAGGGAGGAAGAGGTCAAAGATATCCCTCTCAAGCAACCCTGCAATCACGATACAAGAAGTCTCTTGTGTCCCCAACACACCTAATACACTTGTCGGATGTATAGGTGCACTAGTTCGGCGAAGAGATAGTGAAATACAAGTAGTATGGATGTATATGAGTGGTAATAGCAATCTGAATAAAATATGGCAGCGAGTAAACATGCAACGGAACGATAAGTAAACGGAGTTTCGATGCTTAGAAACAAGGCCTAGGGATCATACTTTCACTAGTGGACACTCTCAACATTGCAATCATAATTGGATATAAATATAAGCACTTCACTATGCTATTCTGAATTACTCTCTGGCAAGATAACGAACACTAATTCATCATGTAGGCAAACCTTAAAGATGTACCCACGCTGTCACTGTGAGCATTCATAGGAGGTACTAACACACCACAATTTCATAGAGACATCCAACTCAAATCATAACTCAGTGAATAAGTATTCTGTGAAATATAGCCTAAGAAACCCACACGGTGCACACACTATCACCTTTACACACGTGGGACAAGGAGTCTCCGGAGATCACATAAGTAAAATCCACTTGAATAGCATAACGACATCTAGATTACAAACTTATCATATGGATCTCAATCATGTAGGGCAGCTCATGAGATCATTGTATTGAAGTACATGGGAGAGAGATTAACCAAATAGCTACCGGTACATCCCTTAGCCTCGATGGAGAACTACTCCCTCCTCATGGGAGACATCAGCGTTGATGAAGATGGCGGTGGTGTCGATGGAGATGCCTTCCGGGGGCACTTCCCCGTCCCGGCGGCGTGCCGGAACAGAGACTTCTGTCCCCCAGATCTTGGCTTCGCGATGGCGGCGGCTCTAGAAGGTTTCTCGTACCATGGCTTTTCCGTCTCGAAGATTTAGGTCAGGGAGGCTTAAATAGGCGAAGAAGCGGAGTCGGAAGGGTTACGGGGGCGCCACACAACAGGGGGGCGCCCCCCCTGGGCCACGCCAGCCTCATGTGTGGGGCCCACCTGGCTCTCCTCTGGCCCCTCTCCGGTGTTCTGGAAGCTTCGTGGAATTATAAGATGCTGGGCGTTGATTTCGTCCAATTCCGAGAATATTTCCTTACTAGGATTTCTGAAACCAAAAACAGCAGAAAACAGGAACTGACACTTCGGCATCTTGTCAATAAGTTAGTTCCGGAAAATGCATAATAATGACATATAATGTGTATAAAACATGTGAGTATCATCATAAAAGTAGCATGGAACATAAGAAATTATAGATACGTTTGAGACGTATCAAGCATCCCCAAGCTTAGTTCCTACTCGCCCTCGAGTAGGTAAACGATAACAAGGATAATTTACTGAAGTGACATGCTATCATAATCTTGATCATACTATTGTAAAGCATATGAGATGAATGCAGCGATTCAAAGCAATGGTGAAGATAATGAGTAAACAAATGAATCATGTAGCAAAGACTTTTCATGAATAATACTTTCAAGACAAGCATCAATAAGACTTGCATAAGAGTTACTCATAAAGCAATAAGTTCTTAGTAGAAAGCTTTGAAACAACACAAAGGAAGATATAAGTTTCAGCGGTTGCTTTCAACTTCAACATATTTATCTCATGGATAATTGTCAACACAAAGTAATATAACAAGTGCAATAGGTAAACATGTAAGAATCAATGCACACAGTTGATACGAGTGTTTGCTTCTAAGATAGAAGGAAGTAGGTAAACTGACTCAACAATAAAGTAAAAGATTGGCCCTTCGCGAGAGGAAGCATGGATTACTATTTTTGTGCTAGAGCTTTTCATTTTGAAAACATAGAAACAATTTTGTCAACGGTAGTAATAAATCATATGTGTTATGTATAAGACATCTTATAAGTTGCAAGCCTCATGCATAGTATACCAATAGTGCTCGCACCTTGTCCTAATTAGCTTGGATTAACATGGATTATCATTGCATAGAATATATTTCAACCAAGTGTCACAAAGGGGTACCTCTATGCCGCCTGTACAAAGGTCTAAGGAGAAAGCTCGCATTGGATTTCTCGCTTTTTGATTATTCTCAACTTAGACATCCATACCGGGACAACATAGACAACAGATAATGGACTCCTCTTTAATGCATAAGCATTCAACAACGAGATAATATTCTCATAAGAGATTGAGGATTAGTTGTCCAAACTGAAACTTCCACCATGATTCATGGCTTTAGTTAGCGGCCCAATGTTCTTCTCTAACAATATGCATACTCAAACCATTTGATCATGAAAATCTCCCTTACTTCAGACAAGACGAACATGCATAGCAACTCACATGATATTCAACAAAGGTAAAAGTTGATGGCGTCCCCGAAACATGGTTACCGCTCAACAAGCAACTTATTAAGAAATAAGACACATAAGTACATATTCTTCACCACAATAGTTTTTAAGGCTACTTTCCCATGAGCTATATATTGTAAAGGCAAAGAATAGAATTTTAAAGGTAGCACTCAAGTAATGTACTTTGGAATGGCAGAGAAATACCATGTGGTAGGTAGGTATGGTGGACACAAATGGCATAGTTTTTGGCTCAAGGATTTGGATGCACGAGAAGAATTCCTCTCAATACAAGGCTAGGCTAGCAAGGTTGTTTGAAGCAAACTCAAGTATAAAACGGTGCAGCAAGACTCACATATGAACATATTGTAAGCATTATAAGACTTTACATCGTCTCCTTGTTGTTCAAACACCTTAACTAGAAAATATCTAGACTCTAGAGATCAATCATGCAAACCAAATTTTAACAAGCTTTATGTAGTTCTTCATTAATAGGTGCAAAGTACATGATGCAAGAGCTTCAACATGATCTATATGAGCACAACAATTGCCAAGTATCAAATTATTCAAGACATTATACCATTTACCACATGCAGCATTTTTTTTTCCAACCATATAACAATGAACGAAGCAGTTTCAACCTTCGCCATGAACATTAAGAATAAAGCGAAGAACACATGTGTTCATATGCAACAGCGGAGCGTGTCTCTCTCCCACACAAGCATGAATTTATTCAGAGAATGAAAATAACAAAAACGAAAATAAAAGCACACAGACGCTCCAAGTAAAGCACATAAGATGTGACGGAATAAAAATATAGTTTCACTAGAGGTGACCTGATAAGTTGTCGATGAAGAAGGGGATGCCTTGGGCATCCCCAAGCTTAGATGCTTGAGTCTTCTTAAAATATGCAGGGATGAACCACGAGGGCATCCCCAAGCTTAGACTTTTCACTCTTCTTGATCACATTATATCATCCTCCTCTCTTGACCCTTGAAAACTTTCTCCACACCAAACTCAAAACAAACTCATTAGAGGGTTAGTGCATAATCAAAAATTCACATGTTCAGAGGTGACACAATCATTCCTAACACTTCTGGACATTGCTCAAAGCTAGTGGAAGTTAATGGAACAAAGAAATCCATCCAACACAGCAAAAGAGGCAATGCGAAATAAAAGGCAGAATCTGTCAAAACAGAATAGTCCGTAAAGACGAATTTTTTAGAGGCACTGGACTTGCTCAGATGAAAATGCCAAAATTGAATGAAAGTTGCGTACATATCTGAGGATCACGCACGTAAACTGGCAGATTTTTCTGAGTTACCTACAGAGAAGCATATTGAAATTCGTGACGAGTAAGAAATGCATTTCTACGCGAGTAATCCAAATCTAGTATTGGCTTTACTATCAAAGACTTTACTTGGCACAACAATGCAATAAAATAAAGATAAAGAGAGGTTGCTACAGTAGTAACAACTTCCAAGACTCAAATATAAAACAAAATTTCTGTAGTAAAATAAAGATATGGGTTATCTCCCAAGAAGTGCTTTCTTTATAGCCATTAAGATGGGCTCAGCAGTTTTAATGATGCACTCGCAAGAAATAAGAGTTGAAGCAAAAGAGAGCATCAAGAAGCAAATTCAAAACAAATTTAAGCCTAACCCACTTCCTATGAAAAGGAATCTTGTAAATAAACAAGTCATGTAGGCATAATGCAACAAGCATAGGAAAACTAGACAAGCGCAACTTCAAGATTTTCAGCATATAGAGAGGTGTTTTAGTAACATGAAAGCTTCTACAACCATATTTTCCTCTCTCATAATGATTTTCAGTAGCATCATGAACAAACTCAACAATATAACTATCAAATGAAACATTCTTATCATGAGTCTCATGCATACAATTATTACTCTCCACATAAGCATAATCAATTTTATTAGTTGTAGTGGGAGCAAATTCAACAAAGTAGCTATTATTATTATTCTCATCATCAAATATAGGAGGCATATTGTAATCATAATTAAATTTACCCTCCATAGTAGGCGGCACCAAAACACCACTATCATTATAATCATCATAAATAGGAGGCAAAGTATCATCAAAGAAAATTTTCTCCTCAATGCTTGGGGGACTAAAAATATCATGCTCATCAAAACTAGCTTCCCCAAGCTTAGAATTTTCTATATCATTAGCAATAATGGTGTTCAAAGCGTTCATACTAATATCATTGCTACTAGCATGCAAATAAGATTCCATAGGTTTTTTAATTTTCGCATCAAACAATCCATGTCTTAACTCGGGAAATAGAATAAGAAGCTCATTGTTGTCCATTATGCCTAACTAGTGTAAACAAGAAACAAAAAGATGCAATTGCAGGATCTAAAGGAAATAGCTTCGAGCACTTACAACGGCACCGAGAAAATAACTTAGTTACACGGGACCGGAGTGTGAGTGCCTTTTACCTTACCTCCCGGGAACGGCGCCGGAAAAGTGCTTGATGTCTACGGGTGCTTCTATTCTTGTAGACGGTGTTGGGCCTCCAAGAGCGAGAGGTTTGTAGAACAGCAGCAAGTTTCCCTTAAGTGGATCACCCAAGGTTTATCGAACTCGGGGAGGAAGAGGTCAAAGATATCCCTCTCAAGCAACCCTGCAATCACGATACAAGAAGTCTCTTGTGTCCCCAACACACCTAATACACTTGTCAGATGTATAGGTGCACTAGTTCGGCGAAGAGATAGTGAAATAAAAGTAGTATGGATGTATATGAGTGGTAATAGCAATCTGAATAAAATATGGCAGCGAGTAAACATGCAACAGAACAGTAAGTAAACGGAGTTTCAATGCTTAGAAACAAGGCCTAGGGATCATACTTTCACTAGTGGACACTCTCAACATTGCAATCATAATTGGATACTAGACCATGAAAGCGCGCGTTGCCGCGCCCGTCTATATTCAAGGAAATGAAGGATATGATGTACCAATGTATGGACAGGCCTTCTCATCTTATGTGAATAACCTGTAGAATCTGCAGGAAGTATCGTGATATTCTAATCAAACTCTCAAATATATGGTTTGTGTACATTGTATGTAGGCATTATGCATGCATAAGTGCAGAATACATGACAATATAAACTTTCTAATGTAGCTGTAAAGTAATTATTGGTAGATGAGGGCGCAAGCTAGGTTCTTCCAATCCTCGCAAATCCAAGAGCTTCACGAGGCGATGTCTTATGAGGTATTCATGAGCAGTTTCTTTTGCCTAGATTGATTTTTTCAATCTGTTTCTCCACTGTAGTTACAATGTACTCTCTCAGTTACGTGATATAAGATGTTATTGACGGACGGAGTAAATTGTTAGCACATATATGAACTTAATGATGCCACACAAAAGGTGGTAGCAACTGGATTTATTGTACCATTCTTCTTTCCATTGAATCCAGCATCTTCACCGACTTCTCGGGACTGTTCAACCAGGGGTATTGGTGTGGCAGCAATCTACCATCACAGGAGAGAAGAGCACCATTACTATATGAGACTAAGGAGAGCAAGTACATAACGACAGAATCATACAATGTAATTAACTTACCATGGGTAGAGTAAGAGGCACCTCTCGCTGTGGCGAGATAGGGAGTGCAATTTCATTTCTTTAGTTCCAATGGAGTTGGAGTACTCGGCATCTTCTGATTCAGTCTGTTTCAGAAATAGAAATTTCAGGATAACAATAATGAGAAGCTAAAGGGAGAACTAAGGCATGGCCATATACTCACCAAATTGTTGTTGCTAGCTAGTAACACCCAGTGGACGTCCTTGTAACATGAGCTTCTTAGTTTGACCAAGAAATCATATTGGGTATCAAATTTGAATGAGATTCAAACTTATGAAATTAATACCACATCAGTATAAAAAATTGCACCTAAAAAGATGGTCCAAATAATGTAGTCCTTTTTCTTTAGCACTAAGCAAATTCATCTTTGCAACTGTAGCTGAGCAATTCATAGGAAAAAAAATTTAAATCTCACACGAACGGCGACTCGGTAACCAAACATTGTTCTGTTGAATCCAGTCAGAGAATATTTCATATCGTGGGAAATATGTCAGTACCTCGGGCTGGATCTGAATCTCGGTCCAAGGTGTGATATTCATCATAAACCTTGCACACACAACTCCAAACATGTTTTTTGGTGATTGGATAAAGAAATCTTGAACAAGGCAGAACCTTCCTTTCCTGAAGCCGGAGTCTGAACTTGTCTGCAGCATGATTTGTTCATACACCTGCATACATTGTGTTCCCCTGCATAAAGTTTTAGTAATGAACACATAGCTCTATTGATTTGCGTATGTAAGCACATGCAGAGATGTATGTGAATAATAACAGATATCTTGCACAAGAAAATATTAAGTCTAGCAAAAAAAGTAAAGTGCACACACAGTTCACGACATGCTTTACCAGCAAAAAAAAAGATTTATCTTTAGTTCGTACGAAATTAAATTCTCAACGCAATTACATCAATTTTATATGCTAATTTAGTGCTGAAGACAAGGATTAACTACAATGTTGAATGCAAGGATATACACTGGATGAATGGTTGAGCTCTTTTTTATTAACTCGGGGTTTAGATCACTTCGCAGTGTGAAAGAAAACAATATACGGACTGGGTTGACAGGTTTGCAGTTATCCAATTTTCTATGATTATTCTCCCTATGCAGCTCCATGTACTGGACTTGAAATGAATGAAATCCTCCAAGCATAAGATTTTTTCAATTTTAGGGATATTAATCCAAAGTGTTCTTTTGTACAGAAGGTCTACATGGTTCATTCACAAAAGACACCAGGATACCTTCACTACTAATGTGATGTGACTATAATCCCCATGAAGGATACTTGACATAACTGAAAGATAAACCGTGGGAATAAAATAGGCTAACACAAAGGTTAATACATGCTCCATCTAACATATAACTCCTTCGAAGAATTTTGTAGAAACTTATGGTAAAAATGTACTTGTTCATCAAATAATACAATGTCCAGGGAAAAGGTCATTTGGCAGGACAATACTTTTCAAAAGGATCTGGAACTTGATGGTTTATTCATAACCTCTCTAGATTGTTTGAAATGTGATTTTTGCAACTACTTCATTTCTAGGACAAAATCTGGCTAACCACGCACATCTAGAATCAGTCCCAAAATATACCTTGAGAGAATAGAAACAAAGGGTATGCTCATCATTATCCAAGCAATGTTCCTTATATGAACTTTCATGAGCATAACCCCCTTTCGCATCACTGATCCCTAGAAGTTTTTTATATAGTTTTATGAGACCTGAGCATATAACTATATACATATTTATTCACCCATGAAAAGAAAAAAGGTATCGAGAACATGATAATCTATTTTAGAAAACAAAAAAGAGAAGACAATAATATAGCTTTAGCTGGAATCAAAATAAACTGCATGGTACCTAGAAATGGATGTGGTGTTCGAAACCATCAATATATATCAGTATACATAATCTGCGAATGATTAAGGAAAAGAACAATTATACGGACTAATTATTTTTTTCTACATCAAGTAATTCAAAGGACCTGTTAAAGCCAAATACTTCACACTTTCCGACAAAGGTATGCAACGGAATCACAAGGGAGGCTATGGATGGCCATATCAAATGAAATTAACTTCAGTAATGAATAGTGAATAATTTGATGTAACATATAGTTACAAGTAGTCATGTTTGTTTGTGATATAAGCACGACCAAGTACATTGCCTAGGGAAAGAGTTAATTGAGCCTTGCATAGGAGAGCACATTGACTTGTAGCTGGCATTTGCCACTTTGCACACAGCTAAAGGATGGAAGCGAAATCATCATATTTTGCTCTTGGCTTTCATACATGGTTAATCTCTCTAGCAGAAACATAAACCATCAATCATAAGATAACAAAAGCAATTTTTTAAAAACAGCGTATGTAGAGTTGAACAAACGTACTTCTTTTTCTTTGCAAAATGGGATTGGACATACAAATTGGTTCATTAATCCTTGCCCCCTTACACTGTGCCCAGAATTACTTGAGCCGCGAAAAAAACGTGGCTAGTATGCATTGTTAACTTGGGTTCGTGCTCGCGAACGCTTTGTCATTTTTTCTATACAGGTATAGCCTGTGATATACACGGTTAGGAAGAGAGGGGGGAGGTAGGATGGGTACAGAGAAGGATGCAGTTTTATGCAAACATTTGGTTTAACTAAAAAACTAAATAGTAGCACACAGTATAGAGCTAATTGAAATGGGTAAATAAAAAACAAATTATTTATAAAGAGTGGTGCAATACAATGATTCAGCAAGCGTACCTGTCTAGAAGACATTGTTAAATAATGAAGATCACACAGCTGATTTGAGTTGTCCGTGAATACGAATGTGGAACAAAGGAGGACTCCCTGGAACAAGTAAGAATATGTCAGTTGGGTATATAATTCTCGCGACAATGTAACGAGAGATGAAATTCATGATTGCAGCAAACCAGAAACATAAACCTAATCAAGTAACATCTCCGATGAATAATGAGGCGTCTAATGTGGGATGGAAGTAGTGAGGAAAGAAAGATAGGGTCTTGTGTCCACATATTTATATGAAAGAGAAGGGAGAGCTGACAGTAACTGTAGGAATAAACGTCATAATAACAGAACGTGCCATAATTACAGGAATGATGATGAAGATGAATTGGCCGGAATTACCACCATGAATCAAGCATTACGTCGCCTCAAAACAAACTTAATTCGTGGAGAAGGAGAACCGTTCTTTCTGTTATGCAGCTGGGCCTGTCTCAGAACGTGGAGAAGCGATGTTGTTCGCATTCAGTTCATGGGCCTCCGATTTTGATCGACCGTGTCGAAGGAGCCCAGTCGACAGCCTGCACTGAATACAAAAATTGGCGGTGGCGAAGCAGGAAAGGAGGCAAGATTGGTCAACTGTAGTACAATAAAAAAAAATTCTGAAATTGAACTAAAATACGGTTAAAATCGTGGAATTCGTAAGCTGATCTCGCTGTCCAGCCGTTCGTGAGAGTTCCCGGCGCTGGAGGAGGAGCAATGGCGGCGCAGACAGAGCAACAATGGGCGCCCAAAATCGGTCAACTCTACTAATCGAAGAACGTGTCCCAAATTGAACTCAAAGATACCTAACCTAGTTGTCTGTCCGTGCGGGAGTGCGACTCGACGTGGCGGTGGTGCGAAGGATGGCGGCGCGGGCGGACGAAGAATAGCTGCGGACGCAGACGAGGTTTGGCGAGCGGAGGATCTTCGTCGGCGCATGACCTGGAGGAGAACGAAGATGGGAACTCATCGGTAATTGCTGAAAGCCCAAAACAGCGTTGGCCTGTTGACTTATTTCACGGCCCAATCAACCTGCAAAGGCCTAAATCAATACTGGGAGCAGCAGCCCTAGAAAGAAAACGGGCCGGTAATGGGCTATTACGTAAGTGTAAAACGGGAGCTCAGGAGAACGTAACGATTCGGTAATGCCAAACGTACCTAGACCATTAGATTGTCCGATCCGACGGCTCAGAATGTCCAAAGGCTGAGGAGAGCTCCTAATGGTTCCATTATACTGTTAACTAATAAATATAAGCACTTCACTATGCTATTCTGAATTACTCTCTGGCAAGATAACGAACACTAATTCATCATGTAGGCAAACCTTAAAGATGTATTCCCAAGTACTAATAAACACCCCACACTCATCATCGTGAGCATTCATAGGAGGTACTAACACACCACAATTTCATAGAGACATCCAACTCAAATCATAACTCAGTGAATAAGTATTCTGTGAAATATAGCCTAAGAAACCCAAACGGCGCACACACTGTCACCTTTACACACGTGGGACAAGGAGTCTCCGGAGATCACATAAGTAAAATCCACTTGAATAGCATAACGACATCTAGATTACAAACTTATCATATGGATCTCAATCATGTAGGGCAGCTCATGAGATCATTGTATTGAAGTACATGGGAGAGAGATTAACCACATAGCTACCGGTACATCCCTTAGCCTCGATGGAGAACTACTCCCTCCTCATGGGAGACGAGCGGCGTTGATGAAGATGGCGGTGGTGTCGATGGAGATGCCTTCGGGGGCACTTCCCCGTCCCGGCGGCGTGCCGGAACAGAGACTTCTGTCCCCCAGATCTTGGCTTCGCGATGGCGGCGGCTCTGGAAGGTTTCTCGTACCGTGGCTTTTCCGTCTCGAAGATTTAGGTCAGGGAGGCTTAAATAGGCGAAGAAGCGGAGTCGGAAGGGTTACGGGGGCGCCACACAACAGGGGGGCGCCCCCCCTGGGCCGCGCCAGCCTCATGTGTGGGGCCCACCTGGCTCTCCTCTGGCCCCTCTCCGGTGTTCTGGAAGCTTCGTGGAATTATAAGATGCTGGGCGTTGATTTCGTCCAATTCTGAGAATATTTCCTTACTAGGATTTCTGAAACCAAAAACAGCAGAAAACAGAGACCGACACTTCGGCATCTTGTCAATAAGTTAGTTCCGGAAAATGCATAATAATGACATATAATGTGTATAAAACATGTGAGTATCATCATAAAAGTAGCATGGAACATAAGAAATTATAGATACGTTTGAGACGTATCACCCAGCGGCGTGGTGGGATATCCCACTCCGCTTGCAACCTGAGGTACGCAGAAGCAATGCTCAGAAAGTTGACGTCGGCCACGGTCGTCGCCACTGCGACGGCTCTGGTGGTCGCTGCAGTCCATGGAGTGGGCAAAGAGGTTGCACGCGATCCGGTGATGATGATGGTGCCCGCGCGTCAGGGATCTCGTCATGTATCTGCGAGTGGAGGTCGCCGGGAGAGAGAGAGGACTTTCAGAGCAGGTGCTTGGTGCACACCCGTATTCATACCGTGTATACTACATCAAGATCCGTGCAAGTTATTTTTGTTTCATCTCAAACAACTTCTTATTTTTGTATCTCTCACATCACATATTTTTTGAACTCGAAAATTTGCAGATCACTTAAACATACCAATTAGAATGTGGGAAAAATATTTTAGAATTTTTATGTCACTATCTATATATATCAATAATTTATTTTGAAATTTAAATAGTGCAAAATTTAAATTTTTGCAAAAAAATCTGAACTATTTTTCCTCCATTCTATTTGTTATTTTTGAGTGACTTGCAAAAAAATCTAATCAAATAATAAATAATTTGAGAGATACAAAATAGACAAAATCAAGAAATATGCAGGTGCGCTCTCTTTTTCCAGGTCACCGGAGTTATGTGGCATGCAGGTGATGGTCGGGTGTCGGCCATGAGGACTTGGGGCTAGCGCGGGCACAGAAACAAGCCCTGAACCTAGGCTACGATTAGGAGAGTTCACAAGAGAAAGATATCGAGCTAAGGGGCAATGTACATGATGTTCCTGATGAACTCGGCAAGATATGAAACAAGATGTCGATGGCACGGGAAGATACAATCCTCCATTGAAGAAATTTTGTGAAACAAAATGAAGGAGGAGAACAAGGGGCACATGGTGGCGCGATCATCTTGTTTATATATGGCCTGAGGAGGGAGGTCAAAATACCTATGCCAAGGAGTGGCATTGGGGCATTGAGACGGTTTGGCCAAATAACTCGACTAAATGGGAAATTGATTCCCTAAACAGATGTCCCACTTAATTTGAAGTAATTTTTTATTGAACTTAAGAAGAAACGGTCGCTGATTTAATGGAAAAGGTCGAGATAAAGAGTAACAGCCATGACTGTTTTTAACGTGCAACATGTACCTTAGCAGGAGGAGGAAGAAAACCAAGTCCTGCCTCGCTCGGGAGCGCTGGCGCTAGTGGGCCGGCTAGCTGGGTTGCAACTGGTCGGCCGAGCTGGTCCGTTTCATTTTTTTTTCATTTCCTTCTATATTTCTCTTATGTTTTTTTATTTGATTTGAACAGCAAATTTGATTCAAAATAAATCAAATTATTTTAGAATAACTTGATAGAAAATACCAGTGCAAAATATAATTCAAAGGTGAAAATTTTGGCACTGATTTTGTTTGCAAACAAAAGTTGTGATAATCAAAGTATTCTACATAAGCTAATAGGCTTATTTATAAATGGGGTTTATGGGTTTTGTTTAAAATGCTTTTGAAACCAAATGTTCAATAAATAATTTTATTGGGAAGTAGTTTTAAATAACACTAAAAGTTTTTCTTTCCAAGTGGATTTTCAATTAAGACAAGCAATTCAATAAAACTAATTTATTTATTTTAACATTCCAAAAATTGGAATTTTTTGGGATGTTACACATGGCATGGAAGATTTGGGGTGATTACATTCGAATACTAAGGATGGTTGTGGCAAGGGGTGCTATCATGGTCTAGTCCACTTGAAAACGGAACAAGTAGCCGAGATTGTTTCCACTAAGTCAAAGTTCAGTGGAATTTATATCTATGACAAGCTTTGCTCGGTTACAGCGGTGAAGGTGGCACTGCATTCGGCTGGTTCGAGTGCTTGTAGTTGTTGCTAGGTGATCTAAAAATATGTTTGTAGCTTTTATTACTTTTAAGGTTCCTTACAACTGTTAAACATTATAAATAGAACCGTAGACTTCTTCGTAAAAAAATGTATTGAAGACTAACTGAAATTTCTAGTGGTTAGGCCATCTCCACCGGGGCGATCCATCCCACATCCGCACATTCGGATGAGTCGTGCTAGACAAATCTGTGATCCAACGTGACAATGCATCCAAAAACAAATGGTCGCCAGTCTGGGACGACCCACCTGCGCCTGCGTGCTCGCATCCCAGGGCCTACATGTAGGTGGGCAAAGGTCCTATTTAATGTGGATCGGGAGGGGACCGTTCCTATCCACTCGAGTCCACACTTCTCCGCTTCTCCGCACGCACGAGCTCCGCCGCCATGGCCCAGAAAAAGGAGTTTGGTCCCGGCGCGAACGACCATGAGGCCGACAGCATCCGGTAGATCGCGCCGACCGCATTCTCGATGGCGCCGCCGGCGGCCAAGCGCGAGCACATCTACTTCACAGTGGTGGTGGCGCAGACATTCTAAGAGGTCGGCGCCCCCATGTCGTGGGGGGACGTCCACCTCCCCCACGGGTGGCACCTGAGCCCGGATTGGGTTCCGGTGCGAACGATCCCCGCCACCGGTCGCGCTCGCCTCGCCGAGATCTAGCGGCGCCGTGCCCAGCTCCCGCCGAACCTCCGGCAGGACCCGGCGTAAGCGAAGAGTCCCTACTGGACATGTGGTTCGAGGCGGAGCACGACCAGCGCCGCCGAACCTTCTTCATGTCCCGCGCAGCCAAGGCGAGGCCTAGCGCGACGCCCCGCACGCCACTGGCATCCCAGGAGGCTTCCCCGCCCCAAGGCGACCTCTACATCGATGACGCCAGGCCGCACTCCGGGAGTAGGAGGAGGAGCGCCATGTCCGCCTCAAGAACGAGGCGGAGTTGCAGGCGGTCGCGGTGGCACAGTGGGAGAAGGAGGAGGCGCACCTGGCACGCCTGCGTAGGCCGGCCAGCACACCGAACCCGCGCTCGGCCTGGGAACGGGCCCAGTGATCACCATGGCCGGAATTCCCGGGAACGGGCCTCAAGCACGAGGCAGAGTTGCAAGTGGTTGCGGCGGCGCAGTGGGAGAAGGAGGAGGCGCAGCTGGCACGCCTGCGTAGGCCGGCCAGCTCTCCGAACCTGCGCTTGCCTGGGAACGGGCCCACTGGTCACCGTGGCTGGAATCCCCAGCGCGCTTCGACGTTTCGAGCCGCAACAATGCCTCACCGCTCGGGGGCGTCATTGTTATCGACGCCAACGACCACGAGGACGGCGACGACGATGAGTTCTACTAGGACTAGGCAGCGCGTAGGCGGCCACCGCGTCCACCTCAAACCCTAGCTAGTTTTTTTTAGTTATTTAAAAGGCCATATAGGGCTTTCTTTCGTATAAATTTTCCCACAATAGGACATATATTTTAATGGAGTATATTTAGTTACTTTATTCCTCTTTTTTTGTTGGTATTTTTGATTTACGATGTGTCGACGTGTTGTGCACTGGACGACCTACAAAGACCGTCGTCCACTGCCCCTTGTTCGTGTGTCCGCACGGCCACCCAAACAACCACATTCGGATGGTCAGTCACAGTCTGATTTAGTTCTCCCTGTTGGAGATGCCTTCCGCGGACATATTTTGTCCGCGCATTCGTTTGCGTCTGGGTGTGCTCCCAGCGAGGCGACCCATTTTTAGATTTGCAATATATTTAAAAAGCATGAAACTATTACATAGAAACTATACAAAGTAGCTATAGAAACCTAAACTACTTGCTGCATGTCGGCCCGGCCCCGTCATTGCGTGCCTCCGTCGTCTACTTCTCCACCACCTGTCGTGCGGCCGCTAGGGCTCGGTGCGCCGCCGCGCTCCTATAGCAGGCACTGCCGCAGCCTCTCGTTCGCGGCGGTGTCCTTGAGCGTTGATACGTCTCCAACGTATCTATAATTTCTTATGTTTCATGCTAGTTTTATGACAATACCTACATGTTTTATTCACACTTTATAATGTTTTTATGCATTTTCTGGGACTAACCTATTAACAAGATGCCACAGTGCCAGTTCCTGTTTTCTGCTATTTTTTATTTCAGAAAAGTTGGTTTACAAATATTCTCGGAATTGGACGAAACAAAAGCCCACGGCCCTATTTTCCACGGAGTGTTCCAGAAGTCCGAAGAAGAGTCGAGGAAGGCCAGCAGGGGGCCCACACCATAAGGCGGCGCGGGGGGCCCCACTGCCGCGCCAAGGTGTGGTGAGGGCGCCCCTGGCTCCCCCGACGCTGCCCCTTCGCCTATTTATTCCTTTGTCTCGGAAAACCCTAGTACCGAGAGCCAAAATACGAGAACAGTTCCAGAGACGCCGCCGCCGTCAACCCCATCTCGGGGGGTTCAGAAGATCTCCTCCGGCACCCTGCCGGAGAGGGGATCATCACCGGAGGGCTCTACATCACCATGCCCGCCTCCGGACCGATGCGTGAGTAGTTCATCCTTGGACTATGGGTCCATAGCAGTAGCTAGATGGTTGTCTTCTCCTCTTGTGCTATCATGTTTAGATCTTGTGAGCTGCCTATCATGATCAAGATCATCTATTTGTAATGCTACATGTTGTGTTTGTTGGGATCCGATGAATATGGAATACTATGTCAAGTTGATTATCGATCTATCATATATGTGTTGTTTATGATCTTGCATGCTCTCCGTTGCTAGTAGAGGCTCTGGCCAAGTTGATACTTGTAACTCCTAGAGGGGGTATTTATGCTAGATAGTGGGTTCATGCCTCCGTTGAATCTGCGACAGTGACAGAAAGTTCTAAGGTTGTGGATGTGTTGTTGCCACTAGGGATAAAACATCAATGCTTTGTCTAAGGATATTTGTATTGTTTACATTACGCACGATACTTAATGCAATTGTCTCGTTGTTTGCAACTTAATGCCGGAAGGTGCGGATGCTAACTCGAAGGTGGACTTTTTAGGCATAGATGCATGCTTTGGATGGCGGTCTATGTTCTTTGTCGTAATGCCCTAAGTAAATCTCACAGTAGTCATCATGATATGTACGTGCATTGTTATGCCCTCTCTATTTGTCAATTGCCCAACTGTAATTTGTTTACCCAACATGTTATTTATCTTATTGGAGAGACACCACTAGTGACTGTGGACCCCGGTCCATTCTTTTACATCTGAAATACAACCTACTGCAATCATTGTTCTCTTTTGTTTTCTGCAAGCAAACATTATTATCCACACCATACGTTTAATCCTTTGTTTTCAGCAAGCCGGTGAGATTGACAACCTCACTGTTAAGTTGGGGCAAAGTATTTTGATTGTGTTGTGCAGGTTCTACGTTGGCACCGGAATCCCTGGTGTTGCGCCGTACTACACTCCTTCACCAACAACCTTCACGTGGTCTTCATCTCGTACTGGTTCGATAACCTTGGTTTCTTACTGAGGGAAAACTCGCTGCTGTACTCATCATACCTTCCTCTTGGGGTTCTGTCGTCGTGATGAACAGACAGATGCCATGGGATGGCTTAAGTTGGGGCCGAATGTGCGCTAGAGGATTCGGGTGAGGGTTTTGGTAAGGTTGGGATGGATTCCTGATGGATTTCCTAAGAACTTGGCCTTGGCCAGAGGTAGAAGAAGAAGAACACAAGAACTGTTTCCCCTTCTGATCTCTCTATTTCTTGATCATCTAAGGTTACAGGTTTCTGGATACAAGATCGCTTATGCCCGCGATGGGGTGTGCCCCCTCTCCTTATATAGGGGAGAGGGTGGCTTACAGGGAAGAAATCCTAGGAAACCCTAATGGCATCTTTGACTAGACAAACTACTTTACAAAGCCTCTTTGGCTACCGGTGACGCCGGTATGTCTTTAATCAGGAGTGGTGACATCCTCCGGCACCTTTTACGTCATCATCTGCTTTTGCCTCAGAGGTTCGATTAAAGCTGAAGTGCTTCGCTCATCTTTGTCCTCTAGCTCCTTAGAGAATCTTTGACCAGTCTTACCGACGTGCTACAGTGTAGCTTGTACCGGTAATCCGGTACCTTCTTAGCTCATTCCGGTATACCCCTTCTGGGATACCGGTATAGTTTTACTTAGCCGAAAGCTTAGCTTCACAGTCCGGAATAACCTTTAAACCGGTATCTTGATAGCTCAAACCATCCGGTTTGGCATGCCTTTGGCATACCGGGGGTCATCCCCCCAACATTAGTCCCCGAAGCTGGTATAGTTCGGTGGATCCTATCCAACGGACCATGCCAGGTTCCCATTACTCAAGGTACTGTGGGGACCCGGCATACCACTGCATGGTGTAGTATGCAAGTCTGATATAACATCAATGAAACACCGTTCCACTAGCATTATATCGCTCAGAGTGGTACAACAGAAACATATGCGGGTCCAAGGCATGTCTATAGAATTACAACAATGACTCTGTTTACATAAGATCATCACAGCCTCCTATTTTACAATGAGGTAAACAGCAAATAACTCCAGAAGAACGACTCGTAGACTAGTCCTATCACGATCTCTATTTGTAGAGTATTTAACTAGCTATAGAGGCTATGAATAGATTCTAGCTAAATAGGAGCTAGGTTTAGGAAGCTAGTTCCCTTTTATTGCTAAGCTAAGTTTTCTCCATGCTGGATGTGGTATTTGACTCTTCTGACAGGTTCCTGTCCCTTGAAGTAGTTCTTGACTCCTCGGTCTTCGAGTTGCACTGTAGATCCTCCATCGTGGCCTCCATATCTAAGCAGGGGATTTAAGAGTGGGATGAGTACGAGCGTACTCAACAAGTTCATTATAGGAAAGAGGTGTTTAATGCACTAGCTACAGCATTAGACCGAGAAAGTCTAACACCAATGCAAGTTTTCATAACCATTTCTTCAAAAGGTTGCTTTTATTCGGAAGAACTATGTCCGTCGGCCTTCACCGGTTTACTAGAACTTCATGGAGCTCCTTTCCGCGGCGTTCGCGAGTTCCATATCCGGAACGGGGAGTGACGAGTCACGGTTCTTTACACTCTACGAGAGGTGTGTTGCTTTACCCATAAGAGATCTTAACCTTGGTGCCAACCGAGTCATGTTCTCGTCCACACTTCCTTTGGTGTGAGGCCCGGTATAAGGTCTAGCCAATCATGTTCCTCCGCTACCTCGAACACCCACCCTTTGCTTGCAAACTCCGACCACGGGTCCACGCCGGTCCCATTATTCCCATATATTTCAGGGTGGACCCCGACCACGACGTCAATGTAGGTCTCTACCATACATTCCTACGCCGGCAGTTGCAACCCATCATAGACCTCATTACCGTTGGGACTTCTACGGGTTACCACCCCTGCATCATGTCTCGCAAGATCATGTGCACCCAGTAATGAGCATCCGTTGATGAACGAGAGGTGGAAACACTTTTGACTACTCCGTCCCACTCCGGATCTTATGGTTAACACGGGTATTACGGCACAAGAATCACTGGACGACATTTGTTGTTTAATCCTAGATGGATATAATCCCTTGCAATGGAGCCTCCACCATATCAACACAATCCATGGTTCCATTGCCCACCACATAGTCATATTCATAGTTATGAAAATAGTGGTTTTGCTTTTTTATGCAATAGTGATAAACATAGTACTTTACAAGTAATTTGGTAAAAATACTCAAATGACATGAGCAAGCGATGAACTTGCCTTTCTTGGCTGCAAGATTATGCAGACAAGGTCTTCGATACGTAATAACTCCAAATTCTGAAATAGCATCATCGTCCGGTAAGAACGATGTTTAAAAGATTGCCAAGGATGCAATAATGTATAAGTATGAGATGCAATCGTTCTAAACGTGACCTAACCCCGATGATTTAGGATTAGTGAGTGGTAATGATTAGTTCAGGGTGTGTTGCACTTTTTAGAGTGATTCACAAACAAGGTTCTTATGCAGGGTTGTGTTGTTTTAGAATCATAATCAAGTGGTAAAATGCATAGTAACAATCATACACATCAAGGAATAGTGGTTGTATAATAAGTAAAGAGCAGTTGTCAATTTTAAGTCCTATAGTGTAGGGTTGATGATTATTTATTGTATAATTCAAAAGAATAACTTTTGAAGAACATGTTCTCTAATGAAGAACAGGTATGATAATTAGGTTTGTGGTTTATTATGGTTCCAATTAGTTTCTGGAGTAAGTATCAGATGAATCCCAATAATGTTGGATTTATCGACATCTAGGGCTAGTAAGGCTGAGTTAAGCCTAGGCATCCTAAGCAAGTATTTATACATGGTTGCTATCAAGATTTGTTCATCTTGTTGGTGATAGCTAGCTAGGGTTTATAGGTCCTTATAAGCAGGGTTGATGATGATTCTTTATTTACTTCGAAAGAATAACTTTTGAAGAACATACTTCTTAAGTAATAAGAAGTATATCAATTTAGGTTGAGGTTGTCTAGGTTTTACTATTGGATCTTATTCAGTAATGAACAATTGGCTCCTAAATAGGATGGTTGATAAGTATCCAACATTAGTAGGGTTTAGTGGAATATGGTTAGGTAAAGCTCAAGATTTGGCATAGTTGCTTCTGAGGTTCATCACATTGGTATGATGCTAAGCATCGATAAGTAAGGATAAGATTCTTGATACTAAGGATTAGGATTGATCCTATTTGATCATCTAGGTAGGATAGGTGTGCATACATGGAATACTGAATTATGGATAATAGGGCTCCTACATTTTATGTGAACATGGCAAGTATTTATTTGCTAATTATGGTTCTATGGATCAAAAGGAAGATATCATGATCACATATCCTAACCTAGGGTTTAGGTTAGAAACAAATTAGGGTTCATATGAATGAATGGAGCTAGGTTTCCTAATGGTATTAGGGTTTTAGGGTTTCACATGCAATGATAATTTTGTAATACCATTCAATAAGGAATTAGGGTTTGCTATTTACCATATAGTTCTATGATTAATAACTTCATTTCTAAAGTTGAAGTTATTAATAACTTTGAAATAAAAATAATATTGAATTTGGCATTTTATTATTTTTAAACAATTAATAATTAGGTTAATTATTAATTAGGTTTTAAATCCTGCTAATAAGGATTTGCCAAATTAATAAAGAAAATTTGTTTTAATGTTTTCTTTATTTATTTACTGGTTTTTATTTAATTTGGAAAGTTTTCCTAATTATTGAATTTTAGTTTTATTTAGAATTAAGAAATAAGGCTTAAATAACAAGTATTAAATAATTGAATTTTTATTAAAAATAAAATTTCATATTATATTTTTATTGGATAGATTTTTCTTTTCTAAGAATTTTGATAACTCATTTGTATTTTTCTGAGTTAATATGAATTTTCTAGATTTATTTAAAGTTTCAGTAAAAAATTGAAATTGAAATTAAACAAGAATAACTAAAGCTACCGCCCTAATCCTACCCTCGATCACGGACAGGTGGGGTCGGGCTGAGTCGGCTGCCTCGTTGGCAGTTGACTAGGTGAAACCAGTGTTTGGACCCCACTGCCACATCACCTCGCCGGTCAACACGCCGTCGGCGAGTCCGCGGACGACGAGCGCCGCCGATTCACGGCACCCCGGACGCGAGACGAACATCTATGCACTCCCCTTGACACGGCTGAGTTCCCTGGTGGGGTTGGTTTCTCGGCCGGGGCCTTGGACCATCGCCGGAGAACCAACCCGCGGCGGAGCAAATCCGGCGAGGTCCCAAAATTGGCCTCACGCATGCTAAACGATGCAAATAAGGGAGCCACTGGACGCGTATTCTTACCCCGAGGGCTGATGGTGTAGTCGCCGGTGAGGATTGGGGGCGGATTCGAGCTGAGTTTCGCCGATACCGGCGATCACCGGCGCAGGGAGATCTTCAAATTGGCTCGATAGGGAATGATTCGGCTCGATTCCTTGTACTGGAATGCTCTCCTCATCTTGGCGAAGTTCCAGAGCCACACCATGGACCTTCGGTTGGTCTTCATCGACGGCTAGCCGGAGAAGTATCCGACAAGCGACCCGGTGTGTGGAGAAAATTGAGAGTGATTGAGGGTCCGAGAGAGATTGTGGTGGGGTGTCGAAGATCAAGCACTCTACGGCGCTCCTCCGGGTGGTTTTATAGCCGCGGCGTGCTGCGAAGCGATGGCACGACCTTGGAGACGGCCGGGATGCAAACGGCGATGTCGGCAGGCTGCTGGCGCGAATCTTGGCGGGTTTGAGATAGGCACGGATGCGGAGCAACTTCAATTGAATTCTGGGCATGATCTTGGTGTCCTGATCATCCTTATCGGCGTCAAGGACGTGGCCGGGGCGCTCCTCCGCCGTGTCGTTCTCAGGGAAGAAGAAGGTGTTTTTCTTCTTCTTTATACGAATAGTTACGTGGGTTGGGCTGGATTGGAGTTGTTGGGCTTCTGTTGGGCTGCTGCCGGGCTGTTTGCTGGGCTATTACATCCAGGTGAGGTCCAGGTAAGTCCACCTCTTCTTCCTTTCTATTTTCCTTTTTCTGTTTTAATTTTTCTATTTTGAATTCTGTTTTAATTCAAATCTGTTTTGCAGGATTTTGAATGTGTGGATCCTTTTTGGGAGTTTATAAGGATACTAATATAGCTTCATATAAGATCTTAAAAATATTTTATATGTATAATGACACCCCTGGTTTATTAAATGTTATTAAAGTTTGGGTTTGGGCATATATAGTCATAATTTCCAATATCCACTTAGGGTGGTCCAACTATTTATCAATAGGCCCTTCCAAGTACCTATTGATAGTTAAGTTTTTGTTACCTTGCAGGAACGGATTTTACAAGGCATGGCTTATTATTTAGTTTCTTATTTGAGCATATGATCTCATGACATTATTTCATGTGCTCATGGTGGTTATGGATTTGGATAATTGTTTATGCTATTTTCAAGTATTAATCTCATCTTCTAAACCTTTTTATTTTAAAATGGTTAAGGTGGATCTTATTCCTCTCATGAGACTTCTATTTATTTGGAAACAATAGTTTGTTGCACCTATATAGGCATGGATTGAGAAATTAGTTTAAGTTGATATCTTGATTCATTTCAGGGTTGGCTAATCAATCCCCTTATTCCTATTTTAGCTTAGGCATGGTTTTAGGTTTATACTGGTGATCCCCATGTGATGTACAAGCTAGGGTTGAGATATAATGCTAGGTTGTAGATATGAGATGACACCATATTGTATGTGCTAGGGTTTAATCTTCCCTAACCATGATAAGGTGGTTGCTTACTTAACATTTTATGATCTCCTCTAGTTACTAAGATATTGAGAATTGGTTTAACTTCTACCAATAGTTTTCTATTATTATACTCAATTTATTATTGAAGTAACTAAAGTGGTTATGGTTCTTTTTTATAGTTAACTTTGGTTATATGGATGAATGGTTTCTCACCTTATAAAGTGTAGAGTTTTACTCTAAAGGTTTTCTTGTGGTTCTGAAATGAAAGATAAGTGGAATGTAGATGTGGTAGAATTGTACTCATGATCACCAAGTGATTCACAAGTTAAAGTTAGGATATAAGCCTAGGGTTGCTTACTATTGATCTCCCTATAATTTCATGTGGTGAATGATATCTACTTATCCTATTAGGTTTTAACTTACCCTCACATACATCAAGAGCATGATCATAGATTAGGCATGATCAACTTGTTCTTAATATTTCCACCTCAAGTTCTTAGGGTTTATGATCATCACTCAATTTAGAATGATCAAGGTTGGGCTTCCTAAGGTATCTCTCATTAAATGGGTTTCTCACTTCCATGATCAAGCATTGTCTTGATCAATTAAGGTATAGCACTTCTATTTTACTTTCTTGGATAGGACTCCTTTGGTTGCCTCAATAATTTATATCCCAGGAGAATGCCTGTGATATTCTGTTGGGGTTTTACTTAAACAATGTTGATATAATCATTTGGTTATATGGATAGTTCTCTCCCTCACAAACAAGGGTTGGCTTAACTTTCTTGAGTGTAACACCTTAGTTTGAGCTTACTCTCATAGAAATAGTTTATTCTAGTGTTTATGGTGTACTCACAATATCTCAATAGGTGTTAATTCTAAAACTCCACTTGGCTATTTTGATTGAGTTAATCTCCTCCTTACTTTATCAATTCATGGATATGGTATTATTCCATGTGATAGTAGGTTATCTCACCACTCCATGGTGAAATGGTTTATAACCAAGTACTTTAGTTCAATGGTTGTCTTCTATTCTTAAATAGATAAAGCTAGGATTAGTATGAATGGTCTCTCTCATTTGGGATGGACTTGAATAATATCCTGGGGTTCTTCTTTAAAGATGATGATTTAAATGCTTGGATGTATATCCAAGGTTTAGCTCAAGGTTTGTTGTTGCTTCTCTAATAATTATTATAGAACTCTCACCTCTCTAGGTTTGATGTATAAAAATATGGAATAGAGAAGGATATGTATATTTCTAGAGTGGATCTCCTTGTTATGTTTCCAAGAATGAAGTAATATGAATACCATGAGGTTCATGGTAGAATCAAGGATTAGTTTAAGACATGGAAAAGATAAGTCTAGAATAGTTCTCCATTTTATTGTTACTTGATTTATAGTTAAATAGATGTTCATATGTTATGGCAAAGATTACCATGTTATGATCTTTAATAAGATCAAGCAATTGATCATTGAGTAAAGTGTTGTTGTGTTGATTATTAGTTCCATTTGATCTAACCCCTTAGATCAAATCATCTCTACCCAAAACAAGGTTTTATCAAAGTCACATTGAGGTTTATAACACTTGACTTGCTGAGCTACTTCAATTCCACCAAGGTCAAGTGAAACTTCGATTCTTGTGATCTGTTTTACTTTAAAGCGAAAATTCCCCAGATTTTCTATGCATGAATGCAATGCACACATCTGTTTCCTCTATTTTTGTAACCCCAATACCTGGGATATTACAGTCTCTACCCCTTAAACTAAACTTCGTCCTCGAAGTTTGAACTCTCTCACGTTTCCGGAGTGTGGATCTGACTTGTATAGACTGCAACTTTTCTCGAACTCCATATTGATCTCACTAGATTTAATTGAATATATCCCTTGTCCAGGTTCTTCCTGGAATCCATTAGGGTTTGTCTCTGAACATTAGTTTCTTACTCCAGTTCTATGATTTTTCTCTGGAATTTAATAATACCTGTCTCTGAGCCATGGCTTCTAACTTTAATTATTTAATTTCTTTCAACTCTACAAGCTTGTTTCCTTTCTTATTGAAGAATCAATGATGGGACTTCTTCTGGTGCTGCTTGTCTTAACTGAGGACTAATTTTATAACATCCTCCTAATTGGTAAAATAAGTCTTTGTTTTCCCTTACTACCAAAACTGCACTAATGATATTTGGTAAGGTACTTACCATAGAATTGGTCTTGACGGTTTATTTCACTAAGAATGGATTAGACTCATTTAGTCTATCCAATCATGGTTTATTGTTGATACCTAAAACTATTTTGGTTTCTTTAGGTTCCATGAAAGGAATCTTTCAAATAGACTTTAGTTTTGGTAGGGTCAATCTCCTTCGGTCTGCTTGAGCTATATTTGATCTTCGGTATTTCCTTCATCCAACTTCATTACCCTTAGTTTACTTGAGCTCCCGTACTTCTGAGTAATTATTACTCACTTTCTCAAGTTATAGTCCAATTCTTACTTCCTCGAGGTATGAACCTCGGCTTCTGGTCAGACATCCTTCTAAAAGTATTGTTCAACAGTCTTATGAGAATAAGATCGAACTTCCTCTCAGTTCAGACCTTCTTCTGTTATCTTGCTTAAAGTATTGAGTCATTGTACAACCCACTCAATCTTTACTCTACCCCTTAGAGTTTTCTTATGGTCTTCAACTCCTTTTCTTCTAATCATTGGACTTATGGTTAGAATATTGATCTGGGTCTAACTTATGGTTTGTACTTCTTATAAGGTCTCGCGAAGAATGTTTGTGGTGTATTGATGTCTACGGGAGCTTCTATTCTTGTAGACAGTGTTGGGCCTCCAAGAGCAGAGGTTTGTAGAACAGCAGCAAGTTTCCCTTAAGTGGATCACCCAAGGTTTATCGATCTCAGGGAGGAAGAGGTCAAAGATATCCCTCTCAAGCAACCCCGCAACCACAAAGCAAGAAGTCTCTTGTGTCCCCAACACACCTAATAGGTGCACTAGTTCGGCGAAGAGATAGTGAAATACAGGTGGTATGAATAAGTATGAGCGAGTAGTAACGCAAGAAAACGAGTAAACAAGCAGCGATAGCGATATTTAGGAACAAGGCCTAGGGATTACACTTTCACTAGTGGACACTCTCAACATTGATCACATAACAGAATAGATAAATGCATACTCTACACTCTCTTGTTGGATGATGAACACATTGCGTAGGATTACACGAACCCTCAATGCCGGAGTTAACAAGCTCCACAATTCAATGTTCATATTTAAATAACCTTAGAGTGCATAACGAGATCAACATAACTAAACCAAGTACTAACATAGCATGCACACTGTCACCTTCACACTATGTAGGAGGAATAGATCACATCAATACCATCATAGCAATAGTTAACTTCATAATCTACAAGAGATCATAATCATAGCCTACGCCAAGTACTAACACGGATGCACACACTTGTCACCATTACACCGTGCGGGAGGAATAAAACTACTTTAATAACATCACTAGAGTAGCACATAGATAAATTGTGATACAAAACACATTGCAATCATAAAGAGATATAAATAAGCACTTCACTATGCCATTCATAACGGTGAATAAGTATTCCGTGAAATATAGCCTAAGAGACCCACATGGTGCACACACTCGTCACCTTTACACACGTGGGACAAGGAGTCTCCCGGAGATCACATAAGTAAAACCCACTTGACTAGCATAATGACATCTAGATTACAAGCATCATCATATGAACCTCAATCATGTAAGGCAGCTCATGAGATTATTGTATTGAAGTACATAGGAGAGAGATGAACCACATAGCTACCGGTACAGCCCCGAGCCTCGATGGAGAACTACTCCCTCCTCATGGGAGACAACAGCGTTGATGAAGATGGCGGTGGTGTCGATGGAGGAGCCTTCCGGGGCACTTCCCCGTCCCGGCGGCGTGCCGAACGGAGACTCCTGTCCCCCAGATCTTGGCTTCGCGATGGCGGCGGCTCTGGAAGGTTTCTCGTACCGTGGCTTTTTCCGTATCGAGGTTTTAGGTCCAGGGGCTTTATATAGGCGAAGAGGCGGCATCAGGAGGTCGAAGGGGCGCCGACACTATAGGGGGGCGCGGGCCCCCCCCTTGGCCGCGCCGGCCTAGGGTTTGGTGGGCCTGTGCCCCCTCTCTGGAAGTTCTCGTGTGTTCTGGATGCTTCCGGGCAAAATAGGAACCTGGGCGTTGATTTCGTCCGATTCCGAGAATATTTCGTTACTAGGATTTCTGAAACCAAAAACAGCGGAAAACGAGAACCGGCACTTCGGCATCTTGTTAATAGGTTAGTTCCAGAAAATGCACGAATATGACATAAAATGTGCATATAACATGTAGATATCATCAATAATGTGGCATGGAACATAAGAAATTATCGATACGTCGGAGACGTATCATGTATCCACTCAATTGTGGACATCCAACATGAATCCTTCGACTGAATGTTTATAGTTCATAGTTATCTGGCTGACAAAATTTTATTTGTGCACAACTTCTTGGTACGAATAATCCAATTATGGACTACTTGATACCAATTGTGGCTATTTGTGATCTAAAAGTGTACTCTATTATAGGTTTTTACCAATGGTGGTCTTCTGATACCAACTGTGGTCTTCTTATATCTGCTATGATTTCATATATCATCTTCCTTCATTCAGGGTTTATTTTGCAAGAAATTCACTAGCTGACACTATGAATATAGTATCGTAAGTGATTTCCCATGCATTCCCTCTTCCATAATGACTATGGTTCTACTTCTACTACTCCATAGTCATTATATTTCTCACCTTCATGTTTCTTATGTACTAAAGTAATCCTCTTTTGAGGTAAAGCATGAATTTTGATTGATACTTCCCTCAGACTATTGTGGTTGCTTCCCACAACTTTGCTCCCTTTCTCTGATGAACCTTCATCTTGTCTTCGGAATCTTCCAGAATTCGTCGCTTCCTCACACGAATACTATTGCCCTCTAGATCTATAACATCAAGTAGGAACTTGATACTGCAACATGCATTTGCATATCAAAGTCAAACTTCATGTATGGATCTAGTCAAACAATGAAAATCCAATAAAATCCAAGAAGATTCAGCTTTGTGTTTATAATACACACCATGATAAGCCTGAATATAATAGTTGAGTAAGACATCTCTAAACGTCAGGCTCAGATGTGTAGTATATAACACCACATAAGATAGGTTTATATCGTGATACTTAGCACGAATATGTGGAATTCTACTATTTGTCTCAACCTTTACCTTGATTTCACATTTGGAATGAGATAAACTTGAAACAAAGTAGCCTAGGATAGTTGAAGTTAACCTAATTTTCTTTGGAAGTACTGACTTAGCTTCCATTTTATTGAGGACTACTTAACATGATATTTATGGTTCTAACATAGCTATTCTAGACTCATAACTATTAAAGTATAGCTCCAAAACTTCCTATTGTTTGTACCATAAGACTATGGTCATGATGTGCTTGGCACACTTCCCATATTTTTGGAACACAGTTCTTGCACTATTGTCTGGCTTCTTATTGTTCTCCTCCTAAATGTTTAAGATGTTCTATCCCATCACATAACGATTCTCAGGTGAATCATATATGATTAACAACTCTACCCTGTAAATAGACATACTTTATTCCTATCTCTCTTTCTTACCTCCCATGATTGACTCATCATGGTCTATACTACCTCATATCACTTGTTTGTATCACTTACTATTAGTTGTTTCACAAGTTTAGATAAATTTTACTTACCCTATTACTTGTCTTGGTATACACCTTCTAGTAGGATATCTTCCTAATATATTTAGCTTTATCACATGATATCGTTCATATTGCAGGTCTGAATAACTCTTACTTAACCATAACATGTGTTGGTACACATCTTCCAATAGGATATCTTCCTTATGGCTGTATCCTCTCTTTGGACTACCATGTATTGTATACCAACTGTGGTCTACTCATCTATAGTTTTAAGGACTGAATGGTGTGCTACATATTTGGGATTAGCTAACTAACTTCATTTAAGAAAGGTAGGTAAGAAGGGTTGACTCAAGTGTGTCAGGATTATTCTCAAGTGAATATCCATCTCAAGTCATAAGAAGATTTGGTTTAACTAAGACAACTTCCTATAGACACTACCAATCCTATAGGTGTAATATCCCAGGTAATGGGGTTACAAAAATAGAGGAAACAGATGTGTGCATTGCATCCATGCATAGAAAATCCGGGGAATTTTCGCGCGTTCATCTAAAAAAACACAAAGTGATTGAGGTTTCTCTTGTGTCGATGGAATTGGTGTGTCATCGACACCAGTGCGATAAGTTTTGACATGACCTTGGTGAATTTATTACGTTTTCGAGGGAAATAGTTTGAATTCAAATTCAAATATGAAATATAGAATTCAAATAAGATTTTGAATTGGAATTTGAATTCTAAACAATTATATAAATACAAAGTAAAACAAAAGACAAGCAAATAATTGTGTCATGTGGTTAGAAATGTTTGCCTTCACCTTTGGTGAGGCAATATTACTGTTGGTGGCTAGCTAAAGGGTTTCAAGAACTACTCTTGATCCCTAATGATGATTAGAGGGAATTAATTCTTTCTTAGGCAACATCAGGAAGAAATGCATCCGGGATAAATGGGTCATTTGGATCATAGAACATTCATCAACAAAGCAACCGGGGACTAGAGGCAACGATGAGCTGATCCATATCGCAAGGCAACATAATTTGTGGCAACAAGGCAACTATTTAAAATTTCCCTCTAATCTAGCTAGTAACCATGAAGGCTTACAAGTTTATCAAAAAGTGATCACACTTGACATGGAAGAGTCAAAATGATCTGAAGAAAATATTTTATAAACCATTTGATAATTAAGCAGTAGCTTAATTAATACTTAAGCAACCAAATCATTAAACCATAAGTAGTTCAGTCACATAGTATTAGCCATTGAGATGATTAAGAAAGTCACAGTGTCCATATGAGTTTATACACCTGACAGACACAAAGAAATACCAAACCGGATAAGTACCCAACCCAGCCGTGCACTGTACTTGGAGGCAAAGCAAAGCCATCTTGACCACATCCACTTGATAAATGAACCACACACACAGGCAACACACTCAACACATGCATGTATGTGCTGTCAATGCCACAAACAGTAGCCCAGGGATATAAAAGCAAGGGCAACACAGCTAGCCAAACCATTTGGCTCAGGCTTCATCAACGCATACCACCATAATAACCACTGGATTTACAACAAGATCTTTGGAGGAAATCAAGAAGCTAGCAGGAAGGAGAAAAAGAGGGGAAACATGGCAACAAGCACAAGTGACAGCTGATCAAGATTCACCACCAGAATAGCATCACCACCAGCTAGTACACTGTGCTACAGTAGGTTGATCTTTAAGATCATCATCTAGCATATATTATTTTCAGTTCAGTTCAAAGCATTTTGGTGCGGGAAACTCTCAGATTTGCATACAAGTGGTATGCTAGTCTCATCATCGAGTTTATTGGGCATAAATTGCACCTTCCCTTATCAAAAACATCCGCCTCAGCCTTTGCATCATGGGCAAGGCCACAAGATCAAGCAAGCATTTGTTCTTATCGATAATAGCTCACAGAAAATTGGTAGGGGGGATGATTCTTAGATTAGCATAGAAGTGCTATGCTAGTTCATCATAAAATTAAACAAACCAAAAGAAATAGTATCTGTTCTTAGTAAAGTATTTAGCCTCAGAATTTTGCATTACTGGCAAGACCAAGCTGGCTAGCTAGGTCTATTCTTGTCAATTTAATCCATCAACATTATAAACAGATAGTAACCAGTAACATCAACTTGTCCCTGGATTAATTCCTGGAAATCAATGGATCATATATATAGCCAGCAGCCAATTGATGTAAGCCAACAAAAGGAAGCACTTAAAATATACCACTTGCAGTAGTTTAACATGAAATTATCCACCATATTAGATCAAACCAGTATATCCAGTTCATCAAATGGATGAACCAGGACAGCTACAAACAGATATCATGCCAGCAGTATAAGTCTCTAATCATGAACAATAGTAACATATGATGATCACCAGTAGAATCATAGAATCAGTATAGGAATCCTCTGAACAACTAGATCAGCAATTAAGTACCACACACAAGCACAAGCCGAAAATACAGGGTCATAGGCAGAATGGAGAGGAGATGGATTTTTACTCGCAGTGTAGTAGAGGCATAGTCGCAGCCGTCGACGCCCGGATTGCGCCTATGGCACCGTCCAGCCGGCGTCGAGGACGAAGTAGCCGCCACACCACCAGATCACCGTCAACGTAGGCATCAAGAGCAGCACCCCAAAACCAACATCACCACTTCATGAACCAGAACAGTCGGACACAACGGAGTAGAGTTAGCACCTGTAAGGATTAGGGTATAGGTGCTCATGGAGGTGGTAGAGAAGACGTAGAGGGTCAAAGAGAGGCGCAGCGGCGCGTGGCAGTACGCCGGCGACCGAGCCATCCATGGGCTAGGGTTGCCGTGAAGCACGCGCGCGGGAAAGGAGGCGGCGCCGAGGCGGCAGCTGATGGCCGGGGGGGTCCGTGGTGAAGCCACGCCGGGGAGCAGCGACGGAGAAGGAGACCGGCGACGGCCGGAGCAGCAGCAGGCGGCGGTCAAACCACCGGTAACCACTAGGGTTTCCAGGATCATGGGCGAGCAACTGAGGCCATGGAAATCAAATCGAAGAGAGGGGAGTAGAGCACGAGGGAGCACAACCTCGTCGGCCTGTGGCGGTGGTGGGTGCACCCCACATCGGCTGGGACAGCGCCGGCGACATCACTGGAGCAAAGGGGAATCGAGAGCTCGGAGCGGTCGCGTGCTCGACAGACACATGGGAGAGAAGTGAGAGGTTGAGGGGGGCAGAGTGGGTCGGGGTTGGGTTGAACCCAACCCAGGCCAGGCCGACCCAGTCGGTTGGGCCTCATGGGCCAATTCGGTCTGGTCCAAATTGGACCAGTCAACTTAGCCATTTTGTTTTTTTTAATCTTTTTCTAAAAACAAATCATTCACACTTTGCAAAATTCATATCAAATTAAATTCAACTCAGAAAAATATAAATGAAATACCAAAATGTTCATAAACATAAAAATTATTTATTAAAAATACAATCTCTAAATTTTTCATTAAAATGAAATTTAATCATTTAGGGTTTACTACTTAAAGTATTTTCTTCTATCCTCAGTTCCAAGGAAATCTAATAATGAATAAAATGTCTATAATAAGTAAAACTCTAAGAAGTAAATAAAACACCAAAAGTAATTGTATTGTATCATATTAACATTAACATGATCACTACTAATATCTAACTCTCTAAATTGCATTTACCTTGTTGATCATTTTCTTTAAATAAGAAAAATACTAAGAACCATTATTAAATTTTATTTTAAAAAAGTTATCTCTCAAACCAACTTTAATCCACAAATTATTATTTTAGAATTGTATAACAGATATGAAACCCTAGTTCCAATATGGGGAAAAGAACCTAACCCTATTATTTTATGTGAAAGCTTTAAATTGTTTAAACCTAAAACCCTAGGGGTTTATCACATGTGATCATATGAACTTAACTTTAGTTATGAATCTACACTAAGAAAATAAAAACATGCTCATATTTATTATCAACTCAAATACAAATTAAGTTATCATTTCATATTTTCATTTTTGACAAATACCTTATATGACCAACTACTATCACCTAGGTGTACACCCTAACTTGATAGTCTCATACTATCACCATTGATCACCACTCCTTAATACCACACCATTGGAGTCTACCTTAACCATCATACCTTAGTAGAACCATGTGATCAACCGTAGTACCAGCCATGTGTAATAATTCACATGATATGCTCCTATTCAACTAAACCTTACTTGATGTTAATAAACCACCTAGTTTAGGAACCATGAGTGATTACTTAGTAAAGCAAATAAGAATTCATAGTCAACCCTAAGGTTTAACCCATGGTACCACCTTGATAACCATCCTTTGATATGATACCCATAATCAACCATATTTAGCATCACACCATTGTGATGAACCCTAATAGTAACCATGACTGATGTTTACCTTACATACCATACTCCATTAAACCCTACCAGTGTGAGATACTTATGAACTATCCTATTTAGGAATCAACCATACTCTACTTAGAGATCCAATAGCTAATCCAAGACAACCTCAATTGTAATACTTATTCTAAGTAATATGTTCTTCAAAAGTTATTCTTTTAAAGTAAATAAAGAATCATCATCAACCCTGCTTATAAGGACCTATAAACCCTAGCTAGCTATCACCAACAAGATGAACCAATCTTGATAGCAACCTTGTATGAAGAATTGCTTAGGATGCCTAGGCTTAACTCAACCTTACCAAAACCTAGGTGTCGATAAATCCAACATTGTTGTGATCCATCTACTACTTACTCCGAAAGCAGTGGAAACCATAGTAAACCATAGAACCCCACAACCCTAATTATCATACTTGTTCTTTATTAAAGAACATGTTCTTCAAAAGTTATTCTTTAGAAGTATATGATAATTAATCATTAACCATGCCTTGTAGAGCTAAAATCAACCACTATTCATTACATGTTAGTGTTATACGAAATGTTATTGTTGTGTGCTATTAGTATTATTATTATGATATATTACAACACCTGTTTATGATATCAAGCAACTAATCCTTAATAAGAACCTTGTTTGTGAATCACTCTAAAAGTGCAACACACCCGAAACTAATCATTACAACTCACTAATCCTAAATCATCGGGGTTAGGTCACGCTTAGAGCGATTGCATCTCATACTTATGCATTATTGCATCCTTGCCAATCTTTTAAACATCGTCCTTACCGGACGATGATGCTATTTCAGAATTTGGAGTTATTGCGTATCGAAGACCTTGCCTGCATAATCTTGCAGTCAAGAAAGGCAAGTTCATCACTTGCTCATGTCATTTGAGTATTTCTATCAAATTACTTGCAAAGAACTATGGTTATCACTATTGCATCAAAACCAAAACCACTATTTTCATAACTATGAATATGACTATGTGGTTGGCAATGGAACCATGGATTGTGTTAATATGGTGGAGGTTCCATTGCAAGGGTTTATATCCATCTAGGATTAAACAACAAATCTCGCCAGTGTTTCTTGTGCCGTAATAACCATGTTAACCATAAGATCCGGAGTGGGACGGAGTAGTCAAAAGTGTTTCCACCTCTCGTTCATCAACGGATGCGATTTACTGTAGTACACTTGTAATCCAAGGGGGCAAGCGGTGAGGCTGGGGAGTCCTAAGTCCCCACGGCATTGTCCGTAGTACACTTGTCGCCCGAAGGAGCAAGCGGTGAGGCTGGGGAGTCCTAAGTCCCCACGGTATTGCGGTCTATGATGGGTTGCAGCTACCGGCGTAGGAATGTATGGTAGAGACCTGCATTGACGTCATGGTCGGGGTCCACCCTGAAATCTACGGGAATAATGGGACCGGCGTGGACCCAGGGTCGGGGCATGCAACAAAGGGTGGGTGTTCGAGGTAGCGGAGGAACATGATTGGCTAGACCTTATACCGGGCCTCACACCATAGGAAGTGTGGACGGGGAAATTGCCCGGTTGGCACCAAGGTTAAGATCTGTTATGGGTAAAGCAACACAACTCGCGAGTGTAATGAACCGTGACCTGTCACTCCTCGTTCGGGATATGGAGCTGCGAACGCTGCCGGAAGGGAGCTCCATGAAGTTCTAGTAAACCGGTGAAGGCTGACGGACATAGTTCTTCCGAATAAAAGCAACCTTTTGAAGAAATGATTATGAAAACCTGCATTGGTATTAGACTTTACGGTCTAATGCCGTAGCTACTGCATTAAACACCTCTTTCCTATAATGAACTTGTTGAGTACGCTCGTACTCATCCCACTCTTAAATCCCTGCTTAGATATGGAGGCAACGAAGAAGGATCTACACTGCAACTCAAAGGCCGAGGAGTCAACAACTACTTCACGGGACAGGACCTGTCAGAAGAGTGCGATACCTCATCCGACAATTTCTGGTGATGAGGATACCTCTGTCTTGCGGGGGTAAGCACTTCACTGAGGTAGTAAACAGGCCTCTGCACACCATGAACTCTCCCTGCTTCTTCTCGCTCGACAACCAAGACGCTACTGAAGACTTGAGCTGTAGCGGCTATGTACATCGACAGTGTCTCCTTTTCGCGCGGAGTCACGAGTACTGGGGAGGTCGATAGGATTTTCTTCAAGTTGTCAAAGGAGTCTTGTGCTTCCTTTGTCCACTCGAAATTTTCTGATTTTTTCATCAAGTTATAGAAGGGCAAAGCTTTCTCCCCTAGCTTCGCGATGAACCTGCTAAGCGCTGCTAATCGACTCCGCCGCTGCCGCACTTGGTGCGGATTCTTTGGCGGCTCCATGTCGAGAATAGCTTTGATCTTCAAGGGATTGGCCTCGATTCCTCTGGCTGATATGAAGTATCCGAGTACTTGCCCTCCTGGCACTCCAAAGAAACACTTCTTGGGATTTAGCTTAATTTTGTATCTGTCCAGATTGTCAAAGGTCTCTCGCAAGTCATCGATGAGTGTGGCTACGTGCTTTGTTTTCACCACGATGTCGTCGATGTAGACTTCAATGTTTCTTCCAATCGCTCCGCGAGGCGGGCTTGCATGCGGCGTTGATAAGTAGCTCCCGCATTTTTTAACCCGAAGGTCACGACGTTGTAACGAAAACGCCGTGTGGAGTGATGAACGTGGTTAGCTCCTGGTCCTCCTTCTTCGGTTTGATCTCGGTTGTCCCGGAGTATGCATCGAGGAAAGAGAGACGATCGCATCCGGCTGTAGAATCGACTATTTGATCTATTCGAGGCAATGGGAAATGATCTTTGGGGCAGTGTTTGTTGAGGCTAGTGTAATCGATGCACATGCGAAGGGCGGTTGTGTCCTTTTTTGGCACCATGACTGGATTAGCCACCCATTCAGATTCCTTAAGCTCTCGGATGAATCCTGCCTTGCGGAGCCGATTAACTTCTTCACCGATTGCTCTTCTTTTGGGTTCAGAGAATCGTCGCATCGACTGCTGTACTGGCTTGGCTGTCGGGTCAACATTTAGGGCGTGCTCGGCGAGTTCCCCGGGGATACCCGGCATGTCGGATGGCTCCCATGCAAATATCTCCCATTGCTCACGGAGGAACTCGATGAGCGCGCTTTCCTATGCGACATCTAGGTCAGCCGAGGTGTTGACCGTTTTCTTCGGATCAGTTGGGTGCACCTGCAGTTTCTTGGTTTCCTTTGTAGTATCGAACTCATCGGATCTTGCATTTCGATTGTCGGCTGGTGGCTGTGCGTGATCTGTAATGGCGTCGATCGCGTTGAGTTCCTCCTTGGCTCCAAATTTCGAGGCGATCTTCTGAAATTCCCTGTCGCAGTTGTCTGACCGAGCGAAGCTGCCGTGAACGGTTATTGGGGTCCCGTTGTTGCTCGGCATCTTTAGCTTCGGGTATGCATAATGAGGCACGGCCATGAATTTGGCAAACGCAGGTCTGCCGAGGATGGCGTGGTACCGAGATTCCCGATCGACTACCTCGAACTCAATCCTTTCTTTCCTGAAATTACCGGGCGTGCCGAAGACCACGTCCAATGATGTTTTTCCCAGCCGAGTAGGCGGGTCGAGTCGGTATAATGCCGTGGAACCCCGTGTCGGATTCTTTTAGCATGTCGACCGTTAAACCCATTGCCCTCATTGTGCTTGTCGAATAGCGAGGTTCAAGCCGCTTCCACCGTCCATAAATACTTTGCCCATATTGTATCCTCCAATCTGTGCTTCCAGGACGAGGGCCGCGTGACCGGGCCTTGGGACGGCCTTCGGGTGATCCGCCCTGCTGAAGGTGATGCTCTGATCTGACCAATCGACAACCATGGCAACTTCCGCGTATTTTACTTCTCGGGAGAACTTTTTGATTTCTCTTTTCGAAAAGCTGGTTTTGTGGATCATATTGATCTGTCCACGCAGTGCTGGGAATGCCTCGACTGGTTCATATTCGCTTTTTTCCATTGGCTCGTACGGTTCTGGTACATATGGCTCTGGCTGATGACCATAGGACCTCGCCTTCTCTTCCATTATGCGAACTCTTGATGTGGCTTCGGCTCTAAGATCGTCGCAGAACTGCCGAATCTCAAGGAAGTGTCGGCAGTTCCTTAACAGATGGCTGGACTTCTCCCGACCATCCTTAGGATCGAAATAAGAGTGGAGATAACATGGTGCTTCAAGCTGCTCTGTAGCTGAGAGGTGTGGAGAATGGGTGCGTCCTCTGATTGATGACATGTCATAGCATCGAGAGTGGGCTGCTATTTGGCCTTCCTCTTCACGGTGCGAACTCCTTCGTCTCTTTCTTTGTCCAGCCGTGGCGTCGAGATTTTCCCGGTTGTTCTCTCGTATGCTCCTGGGCGAAGCCTTTAGGGTTGCTGCCGAAGGGACACCTTCCTGAGGCTCAGCCTTTGAGTGGGACGCGCCGGCCCCGGGGAGGCGGAGAAAACCTCCGGAGTCGACGACGAAGTGGACTCCACCGAAAACAGCTTCCGTGTTGCGAGACGTTGCCATAAAGTTCGGGTGAAGCTCTTCGTGGTGCGGCACAAATTCGAAGGATCCGCAGCGGATCGGGTCTCTTGACTTTGCTGGCGTCGGTGACTCGAGTAAGAACGCCGCGGACGTAACTGGTGCTGCCGATGACTTGCCTTGTGCCGACAGGTTTCCCACAGACGGCGCCAATTGTCGAGGGTACTCCTCGCCAATGCCCTCCGATAGGGGCTTAGGGTTGACGGAATCCTGCAAGCTGACACGAGACATCGGTTCACAGACAAGCGGGGAGAGCGATTTACCCAGGTTCGGGGCCCTCGATGAGGTAAAACCCTTACGTCCTGCCTGTCTGTTCTTGATTATAATGATAATGGGTTACAATGGGGTGCCGAATAGTTCGGCTGAGATCTCGTCGAGATGGTTATTGCTATGATGACCTAGCTCTAAGATTTTTCTGGCTAAGATTGCTAAGATCGATTCTGTCCCTCGGCAGCCCCTCTCCTGGCCTTTATATAGGAGGCCAGGTCTCAAGGGTCCTAACCGAGTACGTCTAGGTTTACAGTAGCTTAGATCCAATCTTTCCTTGTTTGTTCGCTTCCTTGTCTTGCTCGCTAAGGAATCTTCTAGTGCGCCGTCCTAGTGGCCCATCTTGCCTTCAGGTATCTTCATGGGCCTCCAATTTGTCAATACCAGATAGGGCAATACTGGTTACCCGAAGGGTAATGCCCACGTCACCCAGGGTCGGGGCATGCAACAAAGGGTGGGTGTTCGAGGTAGCGGAGGAATATGATTGGCTAGACCTTATACCGGGCCTCACACCATAGGAAGTGTGGACGGGGAAATTGCCCGGTTGGCACCAAGGTTAAGATCTCTTATGGGTAAAGCAACACACCTCTGCAGAGTGTAATGAACCGTGACCTGTCACTCCCCTGTTCCGGGATATGGAACTGCGAACGCTGCCGGAAAGGAGCTCCATGAAGTTCTAGTAAACCGGTGAAGGCTGACGGACATAGTTCTTTTGAATAAAAGCAACCTTTTGAAGAAATGATTATGAAAACCTGCATTGGTATTAGACTTTCTGGTCTAATGCCGTAGCTAGTGCATTAAACACCTCTTTCCTATAATGAACTTGTTGAGTACGCTCGTACTCATCCCACTCTTAAATCCCCTGCTTAGATATGGAGGCAACGAAGAAGGATCTACACTGCAACTCAAAGGCCGAGGAGTCAACAACTACTTCACGGGACAGGACCTGTCAGAAGAGTGCGATACCTCATCCGACAAGGAGAAAACCTAGATTAGCAATAGAAAGGAACTAGCTTCCTAAACTTAGCTCCTATTTAGCTAGAATCTATTCATAGCCTCTGTAGCTAGATAAATACTCTACAAATAGAGTTCCTGATAGGTTTAGACTACGAGTCGTTCTTCTGGAGTTTAATTGCAGTTTTACCTCATTGTAAAGTAGGAGGCTGTGATGATCTTCTGTAACAGAGTCTGTGTGTAATTCTATAGACATGCCTTGGACCCGCATATGTTTCTGTTGTACCACTCTGAGTGATATAATACTAGTGAAACGGTGTTTCATTGGTGTTATATCAGACTTGCATACTACACCATGCAGTGGTATGCCGGGTCACCACGGTTGGTATCGGAGCAAATGCTTTGACCCTAGGATTAAAAAACCTTTAAAGTAGACCTATAGGATTGGTAGTGTCTATAGGAAGTTATCTTAGGTAAACCAAATACTTTTTATGACTTGAGATGGATATTCACTTGAGAATAATCCTGACACACTTGAGTCAACATTTCCTACCTGTCTTTCCTAAGTAAAGTTAGTTAGCTAATCCCAAACATGTAGTACACCATGAAGTTCTTAAACAATAAATGAGTAGACCCCAGTTGGTATACAATACATGGTAGTCCAAAGAGAGGATACAACCATAAGGAAGATATCCTATTGGAAGATGTGTACCAACACATGTTATGATTAAGTAAGAGTTATCCAGACCTGTAATAAGAGTAATACCAAATAATGAAGATAGGTGTATAAGAAAAATATCTGTTAGAAGGTGTAAACCAATACAAGTAATGGGCAAGTAAATTATCCAATCTTGTAAAACAACTGATAGTAAGGGATGAATATAAGTTAGTATAGACCATGATGAGTCAATCATGGGAATAAGGAAGAGAGATAGAAATAATATATGTCTACTTACATAGTAGAATTACTAATCATATAAGATTCACCTGAGAATCATTATGTGATGGAATAGAACGTCATAAACAGATATGAGGAGAATAATAAGAAGCCAGTTGTTCAACAATAGTGCAAGAATTGTGTTCCCAAAACCATGGGAAGTGTGCCAAGCACGTCATGACCATAGTCTCATGATAAGTACAAACACTTGGAAGTATAGGAGCTATATTCCAACGGTTATGTATTTAGAGTAGTGATGTTAGAATCTAGATATAGCATATGAAGTAGTCCTCAACATAATGGAAGCTAAGTTAGTACTTCCAAAGAAAATTAGGTTAACCTTCACCATCCCAAATCACTTTGTTCCAAGTTTATCACATTACAAATGTGCAATTACGGTAAATGTTGAGATAAATAGTAGAAATCCCCATATTCGTGCTAAGTATCACGATATAAACCTATCTTATGTGGTGTTATATACTACACATCAGAGCTTGATGTTTAGAGATGTCTTACTCAACTATTATATTCAGACTTATGATGGTGTGTATTATATGCACAAAGCTGAATCTTCTTGGATTTTATTGGATTTTCATTGTTTGACTAGATCCATACATGAAGTTTGACGTTGATATGCAAATGCATGTTGCAATATCAAGTGCTTACTTGGTGCTATAGATCTAAGGGTAATGGTAAACGTGTGAGGAAGTGACGAATTCTGGAAGATTCCGAAGACAAGATGAAGTTGCATCAGAAAAAGGAAGTAAAGTTGTGGGAAGCAACCACAATATTCAGAAGGAAGTACCAATCAAAACCCATGCTTTACCTCAACAGAGGAGTACTTTAGTACATAAGAAGCATGAAGGTGAGAAATATGATGACTATGGAGTAGTAGAAGTAGAACCATAGTCATTATGAAAGAGGGAATGCTTGGAAAATCACTTAGGATACTATACTCATAGTGTCAGCTAGTGGTTTTCTTGCAACAATAAACCCTCGAAAAAGGAAGATGACTTATGAAACCATAGCAGATATAAGAAGACCACAGTTGTGGTATAGGATAAATACTACGAGATAAAGTAGAAGATGTCTCGTCCAGTTGATCAGAACCTATAATAGAATTCATTTTTAGATAACAAATAGCCACAATTGGTATCAAGTAGTCCACCATTGGATTATTTGTACCAAGAAGTTGTGAACAAATAAAATTTTGTTAGCCAAATAACTATTACCTATAATCATTTAGTCGAAGGATTCACATTGGATGTCCACAATTGAGTGGATACACCACAAACATTCTTCGTGAGACTTTTAGAAAAGTATAAACCATAAGTTAGACCCAGACCAATATTCTAACCATAAGTCCAATGGTTGGAAGAAAAGGAGTTGAAGACCATAAGAAAACTCTAAGGGGTAGAGTAAAGATTGAGTTGGATGTACAATAACTCAATATTTTGAGCAAGAAAGATGATGAAGGTCTGAACTGAGAGGAAGTTCGATCTTATTTTCATAAGATTGTTGAACATTACTTTCAGAAGGATGTCAGACCAGAAGCCGAGGTTCATACCTCGAGGAAGTAAGAAGTGGACTATAACTTGAGAAAGTGAGTAATATTTAATCAGAAGTACGAAAGCTCAAGTAAAATAACGATAATGAAGTTGGATGAAGGAAATACCATAGACCAAATACAGTTCAAAAAGGCCAAAGACCGAAGAAGATTGAACATACCAATACCAGAGACTAATAGAATGATTCCTTTCATGGAACCTAAATAACCCAAAATAGTTATAGGTATCAACTATAAACCATGATTGGATGGACTAAATTAGTCTAATCCATTCGTAGGAAAATAAACCATCACGACCATTCCATGTTAAGTACCTTACCAAGTACCATTATTGCAGTTTTGGTAGTAAGGGAAAACAAAGACCTATTTTATCAAATAGGAGAATGTTATCCAATTAGTCCTCAATTAAGACTGTCAGGACAAGAAGAAGTCTTAATCATTGAATCTTCAATGAGAAAGGAAAAAAACAAGATTATGATATTGAAAGAAAGCATGGAAATGAAGTAAGAAGCCATGGTTCAGAGACAAACCCTAATGGATTCCAGGAAGAATCTGGAAAAGGGATATATTCAATGATATCCAGTAAGATCAATACGGAGTTCGAGAAAAGTCGTAGTCTGCATAAGTCAGATCCACACTCCGGAAACGTGAGAGAGTTCAAACTTCGAGGACGAAGTTTAGTTTAAGGGGTAGAGACTGTAATATCCCAGGTAATGGGGTTACAAAAATAGAGGAAACAGATGTGTGCATTGCATCCATGCATATAAAATCCGGGGAATTTTCGCGCGTTCATCTAAAAAAAACACAAAGTGATTGATGTTTCTCTTGTGTCGATGGAATTGGTGTGTCATCGACACCAGTGCGATAAGTTTTGACATGACCTTGGTGAATCTATTACGTTTTCGAGGGAAATAGTTTGAATTCAAATTCAAATATGAAATACAGAATTCAAATAAGATTTTGAATTCTAAACAATTATATAAATACAAAGTAAATATAATTATAACTGAGAATCCAATATTATAAATAACAATCCACATAAGTATTATTACAAGTTACACAATAAATATGAGATTACAAAATGAAACTAAAAGAATTCCTAAATCTAAATCTTCTAAACCTTTCCTGTTCTTCTTTTCCTGCAAAGAGAAAAACAAAACAAAAGACAAGCAAATAATTGTGTCATGTGGTTAGAAATGTTTGCCTTCACCTTTGGTGAGGCAATATTACTGTTGGTGGCTAGCTAAAGGGTTTCAAGAACTACTCTTGATCCCTAATGATGATTAGAGGGAATTAATTCTTTCTTAGGCAACATCAGGAAGAAATGCATCCGGGATAAATGGGTCATTTGGATCATAGAACATTCATCAACAAAGCAACCATGGACTAGAGGCAACAGTAGTTGATCCATATCGCAAGGCAACATAATTTGTGGCAACAAGGCAACTATTTAAAATTTCCCTCTAATCTAGCTAGTAACCATGAAGGCTTACAAGTTTATCAAAAAGTGATCACACTTGACATGGAAGAGTCAAAATGATCTGAAGAAAATATTTTATAAACCATTTGATAATTAAGCGGTAGCTTAATTAATACTTAAGCAACCAAATCATTAAACCATAAGTAGTTCGGTCACATAGTATTAGCCATTGAGATGATTAAGAAAGTCACGGTGTCCATATGAGTTTATACACTGAGCAGGACACAAAGAAATACCAAACCGGATAAGTACCCAACCCAGCCGTGCACTGTACTTGGAGGCAAAGCAAAGCCATCTTGACCACATCCACTTGATAAATGAACCACACACACAGGCAGCACACTCAACGCATGCATGTATGTGCTGTCAATGCCACAAACAGTAGCCCAGGGATATAAAAGCAAGGGCAACACAGCTAGCCAAACCATTTGGCTCAGGCTTCATCAACGCATACCACCATAATAACCACTGGATTTACAACAAGATCTTTGGAGGAAATCAAGAAGCTAGCATGTGGCACCCCCGGGTTCAGGGTTAGACGAATACCAGATCTTCGTCTGACATAAGCCTAACCTAGAGCTCGAGAGACTACAGTGAGAGAATCGGTAACACAACAGTGACTCTACGACTCAAAGAGGTAATACAAGCTCATAATTGAGGAAAGAACCAAAGTATTACAAGCAGAGGTCACTAACCTGTCATACATCAATCAACGGAAGCGAAGTTATGCTATTAGACATAGCAAGATAGCAAAAGGCCTAAGAGGCCAGGAGCATAACGGCGACGTCCCGGCCCATAGATTCCGGGCTGCCACACGGGAACCCCAAGCTACTCGTCGATGTCGACTAGAAACCACCATGCTGTTGGAGAGACTTCGTGCGAAACAAAAGCATGCAAAGCTGAGTACAGGGACTCAGCAAGACTTAGTACAACCTTTTAGCAAAGCGGGTATGCGGGCTTTCTGTGGAGCTTCTTTTGCGTAAAGCCAGTTTTCCTTTGTAAGACAAGAGAGAGAAGAAACTCGACTACTCCGAACCTTTGAAAGGGGATAAGAGAGTGACATCTCTATCTCTATTGATCATCATATTGTATCCACCAATATTCATCATCTCGAACCACTATCCTCGGATCACCCCCTCAACACCCGAAGAAGGTATCCAGTAAACACACATTGTTTGCCAAGTTTTACGATCGGGTTAAAGTTCTCTATGATCTCCACGTCCGTTCCCAAGTCGTCCGTAACCGTGGACACGGCTTTTCGAAAAGATTCATAACCACTGCGGGGGTGCACAACTTACCCACACGTACCAACCGATTCTTAGTGCCGGATCAATAGCTCTCTTCCTTGGAAAGCCGGCGGAGAGTGGTTGACCACGACCTTTACCTTCGTTGTCGCCGAGACCATGAGTCACGCGCTAAGGATTGTTCCGTCGTAACGGGTCAAGTCCCGAAGTCGGTCCTTAACGATGTGTACCGAGGTGGAGTTTCCCCGAGGCCGCAACCCCCGACCACCACGACCACGCTTACCTGCTTGTTATGTACCTTTAACCCCCAAGCAAAATGCAATGCATATGACCGAGTAGCAGCGCAAACTATGTGACTCATGGAATCTACTAGGCAAGTTAGTGAGTCGAGAGGGTTCCATAATAGGGCCTCGTGTGGTTGTACGCTCGGTCTTGGTTCAAGAGGCGAGAACTCGGTTCCTAGGGTCGGCGGAAACGAAACAACCCACCACATCCCAATGTGGCCTCTCGTCCGAGCCTTTAATCATGTTTATCATCATCTCTATACTTACCACGTCAACCTGTCATGCTAGATTCATTTCATTGTAAGGCTCCAGTCCGAAGACCGGAGTAGCAGCGTAACAAACTAAGCATGGCTATGCATAAAGATATAAAGGCTCTAGCGATGCACACATGCCAAACCTAGTTATGCTAGGAGCAGTGGATCAGGGTATTTGAGGCTACAAGGGTGGAACATGCAATAGATATGGTAACTATACCTATCGATAAAAGACAGTTGAATCGTATGCAATATGTAGGAACGAGAGTAAAAACATTTCGAAAATCATATATGAACCAGGCTAGGGCTTGCCTTTGTCCCTGACAAACCGAAGTGGATCTTCGATACATGCTTGACTTGTTCGTCGGTGAACAATTATTGATCTGCATTGTTGTCGATCTTCATCGTCTCGGGCACTTGCTCTATCGATCGCGAAGAAGCAAACACCGGAAAGGTAAAGGAACAATCAACACATGGCATCGATGCAATGCACATACAATAATGATGACATGACATGTTAATTAGTCACTGAAGTAACCCTAAGGCATCATCAATTTAACTGGGTTTCGGTGAACTAGGGTTAGTAGTTCCGGAAACCTCAGAGGGGTCCATTTTAGTTCTTCTAAAGCAACTAGAGTTCAAGTTGTTTAACAATGCATGATTGTGTATCCAAATTGTAGATCTCATTTTTCTGAAGATTTTGATATATTATACACCTTTTCTGATTTAAAATGAAATAGTTATGAATTAAACAAGTTTTATTCATTTTACGCAATTTACGGAAAATAAGAAAATGAGTTACTTGACGTCACGGCGACGTCATGGTGACGTCAGGCGCTGAGCATCTGCGGCCATGTCGGGCACGGCCTCGACGATGCCCGGCCTCGAGGGGTCTCGCGCGTGGAGTGCGTTCGACGCGCGCACGACGAGGGAGCTCAACGGTGGTGGCGCCGCCACTTATTGGACGCCGGAGCGTGGCCGGCGGCGAGCATCTGCGGCGGCGCGGCCCGGTTGTATGTGGAGGCGGCGATACATGGGGAAAGAGGAGGGGATGCGGGGACGAGGAGAACGAGGACCTCACCCTGAGCGCGTTGCGGTGGTCGCCGGCGCTTGGGGTGGCCGGAGACGGCGTGAATCGATGGCGGCGACCAGCAGCACCGTCGGGTAGGGTTAGGGTTAGCTCGCGGGAGGCGCGGGGAGGGGGACGCGTGGGGGTCTAGGGTTTGGAGGGCGGCGGAGCGATTTATGTAGTCGCCGGCGGGCGGCGGCGACGATCCTGGCCGCCGGCGCCATCGGGCGGCCGCAGCGCTGCCAGGCAGCTGCTTGGAGCCGCGGGGAAGACGGCGATTTTGCGGAAAACCCCCTGGGGTTTCTGCTCGGGCTGGTTTGTTGTTGCTTTGGGCCAAGGTGGGCTGCTTGTTTGGGCTGCGCATGAGAGGTATGAGAGGGAAGGAGATGGGCTGTTGGCCCGGGAGAAGAGAGAGAGGGTTTCTCCTTCTATTTATTTTTACGGATTTAAATTCCTATTTTCCATTTCAAATTTCAAACCCTGGTTTTGAATAGAATTTGACAAACTATTTTTCAGAGAAATTTCAAAGCACCCATGTCTCTTCACATAGCATAAATGCCATGTGAGTTTATCTTGATTATTGAAATATTTCGAGGCATTTCAAAAGAGAGAGAAAAGGCACACCTTAGGGTTTCCATTTTAATTTATTTGGAAATTTTTCCTAATGCATTTTATATGATGCTCATGATGCACAAACAACTCCTAATTAGGGTTTAGAAAAACAGGGATGTTACAACTCTATCCCCCTTACAAGAATCTCGTCCCCGAGATTCCTAAGGTAGGAAAAGAGAAGGTAACAAGGACTACACCTATCTTCAACGAACTTATCGATACCTCGATGATCTTCTTTGTTGAAGGAGTTGATCCACGACACCATGAAGAAGTTGACCCACAACACCATGAATGAAGCGCTTCATTTTCTTCCCTTGAGGTTGTTGCTCAACTGCACCTAAAGGAGAGAGGGAATAACTCTAGAACGAAGGATCTCTAGAAGATCGAGCATCTCATGATCAACTCATGGAAGGAGTGTTTAAAAACAACTCTTGAGCTAACAAACATGAAACACGTCAAGGTAACGGAGGATATGAAAGAAGTTTCAAATTTTGGTAGGCAATTGCTCCACGCTTTACAAGAATACGAAGGGACAAGGTAGTGAGGAGTTAAACTGCCTTTGATACCATGACGAGGCACTCTTAGAGAGGGTACTCGTGGAATCACAAATGATTATCCAACCGTAGCAACTTTGGATTTAAGAATCATAGTCACTTTTCTGGCATGGGTACATGAAATGATTGTTGTCTACTCAAAAGGATGGGGCCTAAATGACTGACGAATTCACACAACGTGTGAATTGATTAGAACTTCAGTGCGGCCAACGGAAAGGGAAGGATGTGCGGCTAAGGATCAACAAGGATTGAAATTTCTCCGAACGAAATTGCTGTCACCGGAGAAATGATTTCGAGGGATTGACCGAGAGACATTTAGCAACTCTGCTTCTAATGTTCTCCTTGATGTTCTAGACATCAATATTAGGCTATTGACTAGCCTTCAATAGGTCATCAAGTGAAGGTCAACTTCGGAATTGAAAAGATGCTATGAGGCAACTCCTAGAGTAAGCTTTACAGTATCCTTATGGAGAGTGGTTATTCTTGATGATTCAAGAGATTATGGCATTAGGCCTTCCGACTAATTGTGTTAACCACGACATCAATCTTGTCGGATTTACAAAGAGACCTATCCCAGAAATCCTTGATAAACACCAACCATCATTGCCGCTTGAGATTCAGCTTAGGTTAGGTGTAAAGATATTATAGATCTCCAATTAGAAAGTTTTCAACAGTTACCCCCAAGGTAAAGTTGATAGATTCTCAAGATATGGACCACAATGTCAAGCTCCAAAAGATTGAGCTAGATTGCGTAATACATGTGGTTTCAACTGCAAAGGCAATTGCGTGCACATGAATTTGCAATGTAACATAAGTGAGTCCTTGTGGGGACATCAAAGAATATTTTGAAGTTCTTAAGCTTCTTCTCTTTCTTGAACAAACCAATCAGTGGCTTAGTGTGCATAGAGGAACGTTTCAAAGAATGGAGGTAACAACCTTCCATCTTAAGAATACTTGCACATGCATGACTGACTTGCGATGATTCCCGAGGAAAACAAAAGGGAACTCGACTCAGATCCACGGCGACATCTTTCAGCAAATGCACGTGAACCAGAGAATGTCCCTTCCAACATCCAGAACACATACTTCATGATGACACAAAGATGGTTCTCAAAAGTTTCCAATATTATTGCCAACTATTCAATATGAATCTCTTTAAACATGGAGGAAATAAGAATGTCATTGATGGGCTCAATAACACACTTATCAAGATACTCCAATCAGGGACTCATATTTTGCATGAACGAGGCAGCAGTATTGGTCAGATCAAAGGACATGAAGGTATACTCAGACGAGACACCATGAGTATAAAGATCATCAAGATAATCCTTGGAACTGAGTTTGATTTGACGATAGCCCAAGCTCAAATCAAATATGGGAAAGATAGCATATCCATAAAGGAGATACTTTCTAACTTCAACACAAACAACACTAAACATCCCTTTAAGAAGGATCAAGTTGGATAGAGCTCTTATCTTTCAACTCTCCAAGTTGTTGTTTAAGCTCAATCAATTAGTCCTGGATATCCAGTACGGTTTCCTGGAGAAGGAGTAGTTCAACTAACCAACATACTCATGAACTCGACAACACGGTCATGCGACAACATGGCGGTACTTCTAGAAAGACATCCAGAATATCGCGAACCACCGGTATATCACTGAATTCAAGAGGGAATCTTGGTTTACAAAGCAAACGAGATGGTCTTGAGAGCTTTGGTATCAACCTAACTCTTTGACCGAAGATGTGCCAGAAAAAACGGACTTGACAACACAATCAAGCTTGGACTAGTGATTGGCGAACCAACCATGTTAAGGATGACATCATTGTCCTTGGATTTCGAAACAATAAGAATTGCTAAGAAAATCTCGGATAGCCACATCAATGAGTACACCCAACATTCCCAAGCACGGACAGCTCAGAGGAAGGGCGGGTATAGATATGTAAGAGCATCACTTCATCAATAAGGCCATGAGACTTAGCACGATCTCAAGATATAGAAGAGTGTGATACTCTAAGGTAGAACAGAACAGAAGCTAACGAGGCCTCTTAATCTGCGGATTACAACACTTTGACCAAGTCTTTGAAATGGACGAGGTACTGGAGTTTGTTTCTCCTGATATACCGAAGTGGAATGTCTTGACGAACCACAAGGGCAACATGCATTGGGTAACACCAATGTATATTTACAACTTGGCTGCTAACTAGCAGACAAAGGTCGGAAAGCAACTAAAGAGGAGGAACATGATCAGGAACAGGAGTCCTGAGATGTAGATGCACAAGTTAACACTCTTGGGAAACTCATGGTAAAAAGAGAGATGTGGCAGAGTCACAGACATAGATATGAGACTCACAAAGAGCACTCTGGTTGTGATCCATTTGGTTCAATGAAAGAACCTCTGCGATAGCTAGTGGAAGGGAAAGATCTTTATTGCCGCAATTCAATCACGACAATAACCACAAGCTTGAAGGCTAGATGATTTGAATTTAGCCATCCCGGTGTAATGTATGAACATTAACACTAGTGTTCAATGGCATGGATCTTGGGTTAAAGGCCAGCTTCATGTACTAGGATTCATACACTAGAATCCAGCACAATCGGGGACCTTCGGTTCAAGTCCAAGGGTTAAAACTCGAGAAAGAAGTAACTACTAGATGAGTGACACGGAGGACACTGCGATTTAGTAATCACGATATAACATCTAGAAGCCATAACTAGCTTCAGAAGTGCCCAAGAAAATAAAAAGGAGGCATACAAGGCGAAAGGAAACCTCGAAGCCTAGAACAGAAGGATGTGGAACCCACAAAATAGAAAGATCATGATGGAAGGAGATCTCTCTATCAAAACAAACAAAACAAAGAGGAAGCAAAGAACACACACGACTCTAATTATGATGGAATGATAGCTAGCTCTCTATTGAAGCAAGAGAAAGAAAGAAAACTCGAAACACACGCACACAGATTCTCTAGAGTCGTGCAAACTTACAATAGGTCAACTGGTTAAGAAACGACCTGCCCTTGAGGCACCAAAGTTTTGAAAGACCAGAAGAGATAGAAAAACTTTCAAATCAACACAAGGTAAGGCACCTTAGAATTAGAGCGATACCAGATAAGGAATAAAAAGAAGCCTAATCAGATTTTCGCAAATACTTTTAGCTTTCAAATAGTTTTCACAAACACTAGACTCAACATCGACCAGTAGAAAGGGTTTCCTACGGGCGGTCCTGCTCGATACCAAAACACTGTGGCACCCCGGGTTCGGGGTTAGACGAATACCGGATCTTCGTCTGACATAAGCCTAACCTAGAGCTCGAGAGACTACAGTGAGAGAATCGGTAACACAACAGTGACTCTACGACTCAAAGAGGTAATACAAGCTCATAACTGAGGAAAGAACCAAAGTATTACAAGCAGAGGTCACTGACCTGTCATACATCAATCAACGGAAGCGAAGTTATGCTATTAGACATAGCAAGATAGCAAAAGGCCTAAGAGGCCAGGAGCATAACGGCGACGTCCCAGCCCATAGATTCCAGGCTGCCACACGGGAACCCCAAGCTACTCGTCGATGTCGACTAGAAACCACCATCTGTTGGAGAGACTTCAGTACGAAACAAAAGCATGCAAAGCTGAGTACGGGGACTCAGCAAGACTTAGTACAACCTTTTAGCAAAGCGGGTATGCGGGCTTTACGTAGAGCTTCTTTTGCGTAAAGCCAGTTTTCCTTTGTAAGACAAGAGAGAGAAGAAACTCGACTACTCCGAACCTTTGAAAGGGGATAAGAGAGTGACATCTCTATCTCTATTGATCATCATATTGTATCCACCAATCTTCATCATCTCGAACCACTATCCTCGGATCACCCCCTCAACACCCGAAGAAGGTATCCGTAAACACACATTGTTTGCCAAGTTTTACGATCAGGTTAAAGTTCTCTATGATCTCCACGTCCGTTCCCAAGTCGTCCGTAACCGTGGACACGGCTTTTCGAAAAGATTCATAACCCTGCAGGGGTGCACAACTTTACCCACACGTACCAACCGATTCTTAGTGCCAGATCAATAGCTCTCTTCCTTGGAAAGCCGGCAGAGAGTGGTTGACCACGACCTTTACCTTGCTGTCGCCGAGACCATGAGTCACGCGCTAAGGATTGTTCCGCCGTAACGGGTCAAGTCCCGAAGTCGGTCCTTAACGATGTGTACCGAGGTGGGTTTCCCCGGAGGCCGCAACCCCCGACCACCACGACCACGCTTACACTGCTCGTTATGTACTTTTAACCCCCAAGCAAAATGCAATGCATATGACCGAGGTAACGCGCAAACTATTTGACTCATGGAATCTACTAGGCAAGTTAGTGAGTCGAGAGGGTACCATAATAGGGCCTCGTGTGGTTGTACGCTCGGTCTTGGTTCAAGAGGCGAGAACTCGGTTCCTAGGGTCGGCGGAAACGAAACAACCCACCACATCCCAATGTGGCCTCTCGTCCGAGCCTTTAATCATGTTTCTCATCATCTCTATACTTACCACGTCAACTTTGTCATGCTAGATTCATTTCATTGTAAGGCTCCGGTCCCGAAGACCGGAGTAGCAGCGTAACAAACTAAGCATGGCTAAGCATAAAGATATAAAGGCTCTAGCGATGCACACATGCCAAACCTAGTTATGCTAGGAGCAGTGGATCAGGGTATTTGAGGCTACAAGGGTGGAACATGCAATAGATATGGTAACTATACCTATCGATAAAAGACAGTTGAATCGTATGCAATATGTAGGAACGAGAGTAAAAACATTTCGAAAATCATATATGAACCAGGCTAGGGCTTGCCTTTGTCCCTGACAAACTGAAGTGGATCTTCGATACATGCTTGACTTGTTCGTCGGTGAACAATTATTGATCTGCATTGTTGTCGATCTTCATCGTCTCGGGCACTTGCTCTATCGATCGCGAAGAAGCAAACACCGGAAAGGTAAAGGAACAATCAACACATGGCATCGATGCAATGCACATACAAGAATGATGATATGACATGTTTATTAGTCACTGAAGTAACCCTAAGGCATCATCAATTTAACTGGGTTTCGGTGAACTAGGGTTAGTAGTTCCGGAAACCTCAGAGGGGTCCATTTTAGTTCTTCTAAAGCAACTAGAGTTCAAGTTGTTTAACAATGCATGATTGTGTATCCAAATTGTAGATCTCATTTTTCTGAAGATTTTGATATATTATACACCTTTTTCTGATTTAAAATGAAATAGTTATGAATTAAACAAGTTTTATTCATTTTCTGCAATTTCTGGAAAATAAGAAAATGAGTTACTGCGTCACGCTGACGTCATGGTGACGTCAGCGCGAGCATCTGCGGCCATGTCGGGCACGGCCTCGACGATGCCGGCCTCGAGGGGTCTCGCGCGTGGGTGCATTCGACGCGCACGACCGAGGGGAGCTCAACGGTGGTGGCGCCGCCACTTATTGGACGCCGGAGCGTGGCCGACGGCGAGCATCTGCGGCGGCGCGGCCCGGTTGTATGTGGAGGCGGCGATACATGGGGAAAGAGGAGGGGATGCGGGCACGAGGAGAACGAGGACCTCACCCTGAGCGCGTTGCGGTGGTCGCCGGCGCTTGGGGTGGCCGGAGACGAGCGTGAATCGACGGCGGCGGCCGGCGGCACCGTCGGGTAGGGTTAGGGTTAGCTCGCGGGAGGCGCGGGGAGGGGGAAGCGTGGGGGTCTAGGGTTTGGAGGGGCGGCGGAGCGATTTATGTAGTCGCCGGCGGGCGGCGGCGACGATCCTGGCCGCCGGCGCCATCGGGCGGCCGCAGCGCTGCCAGGCAGCTGCTTGGAGCCGCGGGGAAGACGGCGATTTTGCGGAAAACCCCCTGGGGTTTCTGCTGGGCTGGTTTGTTGCTGCTAGGCCAAGGTGGGATGCTGTTTGGGCTGCGCATGAGAGGTAAGAGAGGGAAGGAGATGGGCTGTTGGCCCAGGGAAGAGAGAGAGAGAGGGTTTCTCCTTCTATTTATTTTTCTGGATTTAAATTCCTATTTTCCATTTCAAATTTCAAACCCTGGTTTTGAATAGAATTTGACAAACTATTTTTCAGAGAAATTTCAAAGCACCCATGTCTCTTCACATAGCATAAATGCCATGTGAGTTTATCTTGATTATTGAAAGATTTCGAGGCATTTCAAAAGAGAGAGAAAAGGCACACCTTAGGGTTTCCATTTTAATTTATTTGGAAATTTTTCCTAATGCATTTTATATGATGCTCATGATGCACAAACAACTCCTAATTAGGGTTTAGAAAAACAGGGGTGTTACATAGCAGGAAGGAGAAGAAGAGAGGAAACATGGCAACAAGCACAAGTGACAGCTGATCAAGATTCACCACCAGAATAGCATCACCACCAGCTAGTACACTCTGCTACAGCAGGTTGATCTTTAAGATCATCATCTAGCATATATTATTTTCAGTTCAGTTGAAAGCATTTTGGTATGGGAAACTCTCAGATTTGCATACAAGTGGTATGCTAGTCTCATCATCGAGTTTATTGGGCATAAATTGCACCTTCCCTTATCAAAAACACCCGCCTCAGCCTTTGCATCATGGGCAAGGCCACAAGATCAAGCAAGCATCTGTTCTTATCGATAATAGCTCACAGAAAATTGGTAGGGGGGAGGATTCTCAGATTAGCATAGAAGTGCTATGCTAGTTCATCATAAAATTAAACAAACCAAAAGAAATAGTATCTGTTCTTAATAAAGTATTTAGCCTCGGACTTTTGCATCAACGGCAAGACCAAGCTAGCTAGCTAGGTCTATTCTTGTCAGTTTAATCCATCAACATTATAAACAGATAGTAATCAGTAACATCAACTTGTCCCTGGATTAATTCCTGGAAATCAATGGATCATATATATAGCCAGCATCCAATTGATGTAAGCCAACAAAAGGAAGCACTTAAAATATACCACTTGCAGTAGTTTAACACTAAATTATCCACCATATTAGATCAAACCAGTATATCCAGTTCATCAAATGGATGAACCAGGACAGCTACAAACAGATATCATGCCAGTAGTATAAGTCTCTAATCATGAACAATAGTAACATATGATGATCACCAGTAGAATCATAGAATCAGTATAGGAATCCTCTGAACAACTAGATCAGCAATTAAGTATCACACACAAGCACAAGCCGAAAATACAGGGTCATAGGCAGAATGGAGAGGAGAGGGATTTTTACTCGCAGTGTAGTAGAGGCGTAGTCGCAGCCGTCGACGCCGGGGTTGCGCCTATGGCACCGTCCAGCCGGCGTCGAGGACGAAGTAGCCGCCACACCACCAGATCACCGTCAACGTAGGCATCAAGAGCAGCACCCCAACACCAACATCACCACTTCATGAACCGAACGGTCGGACACAACGGAGTAGAGTTAGCACCTGTAAGGATTAGGGTATAGGTGCTCATGGAGGTGGTAGAGAAGACGTAGAGGGTCAAAGAGAGGCGCGGCGGCGCGTGGCGATGCGCCGGCGACCGAGCCATCCATGGGCTAGGGTTGCCGTGAAGCACGCGTGCGGGAAAGGAGGCGGCGCCGAGGCGGCAGCTGATGGCCGGGGGGGTCCGTGGTGAAGCCACGCCGGGGAGCAGCGACGGAGAAGGAGACCGGCGACGACCGGAGTAGCAGCAGGCGGCGGTCAAACCGCCGGTAACCACTAGGGTTTCCAGGATCATGGGCGAGCAACTGAGGCCATGGAAATCAAATCGAAGAGAGGGGAGTAGAGCACGAGGGAGCACAACCTCGTCGGCCTGTGGCGGTGGTGGGTGCACCCCACATCGGCCGGGACAGCGCCGGTGACATCACTGGAGCAAAGGGGAATCGAGAGCTCGGAGCGGTCGCGTGCTCGACAGAGACATGGGAGAGAAGTGAGAGGTTGAGGGGGGCAGAGTGGGTCGGGGTTGGGTTGAACCCAACCCAGGCCAGGCCGACCCAATCGGTTGGGCATCATGGGCCAATTCGGTCTGGTCCAAATTGGACCAGTCAACTTAGCCATTTTGTTTTTTTAATCTTTTTCTAAAAACAAATCATTCACAGTTTGCAAAATTCATATCAAATTAAATTCAACTCAGAAAAATATAAATGAAATACCAAAATGTTCATAAACATAAAAATTATTTATTAAAAATACAATCTCTAAATTTTTCATTAAAATGAAATTTAATCATTTAGGGTTTACTACTTAAAGTATTTTCTTCTATCCTCGGTTCCAAGGAAATCTAATAATGAATAAAATGTCTATAATAAGTAAAACTCTAAGAAGTAAATAAAACACCAAAAGTAATTGTATTGTATCATATTAACATTAACATGATCACTACTAATATCTAACTCTCTAAATTGCATTTACCTTGTTGATCATTTTCTTTAAATAAGAAAAATACTAAGAACCATTATTAAATTTTATTTTAAAAAAGTTATCTCTCAAACCAACTTTAATCCACAAATTATTATTTTAGAATTGTATAACAGATATGAAAACCTAGTTCCAATATGGGGAAAAGAACCTAACCCTATTATTTTATGTGAAAGCTTTAAATTGTTTAAACCTAAAACCCTAGGGGTTTATCACATGTGATCATATGAACTTAACTTTAGTTATGGATCTACACTAAGAAAATAAAAACATGCTCATATTTATTATCAACTCAAATACAAATTAAGTTATCATTTCATATTTTCATTTTTGACCAATACCTTATATGACCAACTAGTATCACCTAGGTGTACACCCTAACTTGATAGTCTCATACTATCACCATTGATCACCACTCCTTAATACCACACTATTGGAGTCCACCTTAACCATCATACCTTAGTAGAACCATGTGATCAACTGTAGTACCAGCCATGTGTAATAATTCACATGATATGCTCCTATTCAACTAAACCTTACTTGATGTTAATAAACCACCTAGTTTAGGAACCATGAGTGATTACTTAGTAAAGCAAATAAGAATTCATAGTCAACCCTAAGGTTTAACCCATGGTACCACCTTGATAACCATCCTTTGATATGATACCCATAATCAACCATATTTAGCATCACACCATTGTGATGAACCCTAATAGTAACCATGATCGATGTTTACCTTACATACCATACTCCACTAAACCCTACCAGTGTGAGATACTTATGAACTATCCTATTTAGGAATCAACCATTCTCTACTTAGAGATCCAATAGCTAATCCAAGACAACCTCAATTGTAATACTTATTTATAAGTAATATGTTCTTCAAAAGTTATTCTTTTAAAGTAAATAAAGAATCATCATCAACCCTGCTTATAAGGACCTATAAACCCTAGCTAGCTATCACCAACAAGATGAACCAATCTTGATAGCAACCTTGTATGAAGAATTGCTTAGGATGCCTAGGCTTAACTCAACCTTACCAAAACCCAGGTGTCGATAAATCCAACATTGTTGTGATCCATCTACTACTTACTCCGAAAGCAAGTGGAAACCATAGTAAACCATAGAACCCCACAACCCTAATTATCATACTTGTTCTTTATTAAAGAACATGTTCTTCAAAAGTTATTCTTTAGAAGTATATGATAATTAATCATTAACCATGCCTTGTAGAGATAAAATCAACCACTATTCATTACATGTTAGTGTTATACGAAATGTTATTGTTGTGTGCTATTAGTATTATTATTATGATATATTACAACACCTGTTTATGATATCAAGCAACTAATCCTTAATAAGAACCTTGTTTGTGAATCACTCTAAAAGTGCAACACACCCGAAACTAATCATTACAACTCACTAATCCTAAATCATCGGGGTTAGGTCACGCTTAGAGCGATTGCATATCATACTTATGCATTATTGCATCCTTGCCAATCTTTTAAACATCGTCCTTACCGGACGATGATGCTATTTCAGAATTTGGAGTTATTGCGTATCGAAGACCTTGCCTGCATAATCTTGCAGTCAAGAAAGGCAAGTTCATCACTTGCTCATGTCATTTGAGTATTTCTATCAAATTACTTGTAAAGAAACTATGGTTATCACTATTGCATCAAAACCAAAACCACTATTTTCATAACTATGAATATGACTATGTGGTTGGCAATGGAACCATGGATTGTGTTAATATGGTGGAGGTTCCATTGCAAGGGTTTATATCCATCTAGGATTAAACAACAAATGTCACCAGTGATTCTTGTGCCATAATAACCGTGTTAACCATAAGATCCGGAGTGGGACGGAGTAGTCAAAAGTGTTTCCACCTCTCGTTCATCAACGGATGCGCTTTACCGTAGTACACTTGTAATCCAAGGGGGCAAGCGGTGAGGCTGGGGAGTCCTAAGTCCCCACGGTATTGCGGTCTATGATGGGTTGCAGCTACCGGCGTAGGAATGTATGGTAGAGCCCTGCATTGACGTCGTGGTCGGGGTCCACCCTGAAATCTACGGGAATAATGGGACCGGCGTGGACCCGATGTCGAGGGTACTCCTCGCCAATGCCCTCCGAAAGGGGCTTAGGGTTGACGGAATCCTGCAAGGCGACACGAGACATCGGTTCACGGACAAGCGGGGAGAGCGATTTACCCAGGTTCGGGGCCCTCGATGAGGTAAAACCCTTACGTCCTGCCTGTCTGTTCTTGATTATAATGATAATGGGTTACAATGGGGTGCCGAATAGTTCGGCTGAGATCTCGTCGAGATGGTTATTGCTATGATGACCTAGCTCTAAGCTTTTTATGGCTAAGATTGCTAAGATCGATTCTGTCCCTCGGCAGCCCCTCTCCTGGCCTTTATATAGGAGGCCAGGTCTCAAGGGTCCTAACCGAGTACGTCTAGGTTTACAGTAGTTTAGATCCAATCTTTCCTTGTTTGTTCGCTTCCTTGTCTTGCTCGCTAAGGAATCTTCTAGTGCGCCGTCCTAGTGGCCCATCTTGCCTTCAGGTATCTTCATGGGCCTCCAATTTGTCAATACCAGATAGGGCAATACTGGTTACCCGAAGGGTAATGCCCACGTCAATAGCCCCCGAGTGTCTAGCCGAAGATAATTCGGGTAGAGACTAATGCATGTTTTTTCCTGACATTCTTCTTCTTCATTGCTCTTGTTCATCTTGATTATGCTTCATCTTCTTTTTATCGGGTGCGCGTCAGCGCTCCCGATGGGAGTAGCCCCCGAGTCTAGGTACGGACGCTTGCAATCCGTGCGTAGATTCAAGTTATACTACTCGAATACTTTCCTCTGCCAAGTTTTCCCAAGTCTTCATAGGTCATCCGATACATTTTCTTTTCGCAAAGGGTAATGAGTAACGTGCCCAACTTTTGTTGGTTAACTACCGGTGGCAAAACAACGTTACTCTACACAGAATCAAGTCCCCGGGCATGATCCTGGAGTGCAAAAAACTTTCACCGGGTGTGCACCGCGTCCTCCCGATGGGAGTAATTAACGAAATCTGTCGAATCTTCTTTTTATCGGGTGCGCGTCAGCGCTCCCGATGGGAGTAGCCCCCGAGTCCAGGTTCGGACGCTCGCAATCCGTGCGTGGACTCAAATCCTTCATCCGATGACTTTTTACGTTTCCTTCGAATGCTTCCAAATTATGACATCATAGTTGTGGGCCAATTGATGGGTTTTGACTTGACGTGTAACTGTTGTGGGCCAATTGATGGGACTTGACCTGACGGGCCCACCCTAGTTCTGTGCAGGCAGTTTTTAGGTTTTAACTAGTGCACGCGCGGCGATCGAGGCGTCTCCTTATTTTTCGCGCGACGTGGGAATAATGGGCCGCCGGTTCCACTCTTTCTTCTAGCGCCACGTGTACAGTCAGATCTGCTTCTCTCCCCACGATGCTTTGTGGAGTTATGGCCACGTCTGGGCTCAAATCCTTACGGGATAAATAGGGAACTTCCTTTCTTTTTACCTTTTACCCCGTTCACTGCTCATCTTCTCCCTCAAGCCTCCTGTTCTTCTGCCTTTCCATCAGAAGCTTCGTTCGCCATGGGTAAGAAGAAGAGTGGCAGCACATCGGAGGCGGCCAAAGTCAGCCGCGACTGGAGCGCCTCTGCCATTACCAATCGCGACATCAACAAACTTCGCGCCCTTGGCTTCATCTCCGCATCTGAGGATGACGTCCGTCTCCCAGGTCAGGTTTCTCGCCCGAGTCCCCCAAAGGGCTTCACCGTCATGTTCGTCGCTTTTTTTTCCGTGGCCTTTCTCTCCCGGCACACGAGTTCCTTCGCTCCCTTCTTTTCTTCTATGGGATTCAGCTCTGGCAGCTGACCCCAAATTCCATCCTCCATCTTTCCATTTTTGTCACTGTCTGTGAAGCCTTCCTCGGCATTGAGCCCCACTGGGGTCTTTGGAGGAAGATCTTCTATGTGAAGCGTCACAATGATAGCAACGGCCCCCTGTCGTCGGCGGCGTTGGCTTCGTTGTTAGGAAGGAGGTCGACTACTTCAATTATCCGATGAAGGAATCCGTCCAGGGCTGGCGCAACAAGTGGTTCTACCTTCGGGACCCTATCGTTCCTGGGCGGCGTTCAAATCTCCCTCCTTTTGATGATGTCTTGGTGGCTCACAAGAAGAAGTCTTGGAACAACGCCCTTTCTCCCGAAGAAAAGGCGATAGCCGACGAGCTTTTCAAGCAAACTGTCACTTTGAAGAATTCAGGAGGCATGACGATGTGCGGTACTGAAGTAGTTTCAGTTTTCCTACAACGTCGAGTGCAGCCGCTGATGTCTCGCCCTCACCAGCTGTGGCTTTTCACTGGCAAGAACGACAAGTCGCGGGTCAACTCTGCCGACCTGTCGGCAAATGAGCTCCATGTAGCGACCTCACCTTTTAAGGTGCCGATCTCTGTGCGTATCTGTGCTAGTCCCTGGATCAATCGCTAGCACACACAGTACAAGATGTAATACCAAGAAACAAGGGTCTTTATTACATCGTATGATCCAGAATTTACATAAAGGATTACAAATTGCATAGCACAAGGCTAGCATATCATCAGAGTTCCACAACGAATAAACATAGACAGCATGGGGTCCTTCGTCTTCATGTGCCACAGGCGAGCATGTCGAGGATAGACTCGTAACCCTAATCATCATAACTCACTCGTCTTTCAAAACATCTGCAACATGAAAAGTTACAGCCACGAATGGTCAATACTTTGAATGTATTGGCAAGATGACACTATGGTGGACTCAAATGGCAACCTACCACTTAAGTGTACATTTGGCTGGTAGAGCTCAGGTATGATTTGCATAAAGCCAATTTTCTCCTATCATTTGTCAAATCATTTTCTTCCTTTCTAATTAGGTGGTACCATTGATAGAAATCAATGTACACTGGAATACCACTGATGGAAACCAGTGAATTCCTCCTACCCGTGTTCACCCATCAAATTTTAATTTAAGAAGTTGGGATGAGGAGACTTTCGAACAGGATCCTTGTCAGTTCGCTCAAATTGTCCGTAACCGGGGACGCGGCTAAGTACTTAGATTTAACACTCTGCAGAGGTTGTACAAATTTACCCACATGACCTAGTCTGTTCTTCTTCCATGATGCACATTTTGCTCAAATGGACAGATGTCGACTAGGACGAGACTTTTCCGAAGTGATCACCCGAGACCATCCTCTACGGACCCGCTCCAACCTACATTCCCCTACATCATCATGTCGCGTAGGGTCCAGGTTCACACAACATACTCCGTCAAGCCAGAGCCCATATAGCATGTGGTTGTACGGTAAGCTAATGAGCAAGGTTGTCTATTATCTCTTTGTTCCTGGGTGGCCGTCCACAAGTGCGAAGCACACGGCGGTTCATAGACATGACCCCGTTGCAACCACTCAACATAAACCAAGCAATACCAATTCCACCCAGGTAGTTCATTAAACTTAGTTGTTTTTCCATAACTCGCTAACAAAATATCTTTTATAGCATAGCTGAGCTACAACTAAATTTAATGGCGACAAAGTAAGTCAAGTAGGGGTAGCTAGACTACTGGGATTACAAAAGCAAAGCATATCCCTAGACTTACTATAAAAATCACTACGGTGCATGAATAAAATCTAGGACATTTGTGAGGGTGTGTCACTTGCCTTTTCCGTAGTTGATGATCGTACACTTCTCGCAATAAAATACGTAGCCCTTCGTTCAAGCTATAAATGAAAATAACACAATATAAACACACCATTCGTAGCAACAAAATCAAACAAGGCAAACAATACAATTCGCAAGTTTGGTTATTCATTTATTATAAACTTTATCTCTCTTATGGATTAGTGAGAATGAATGTATGGCATGAGGCGGGGCTTGCAAGATATGTCTTGAGGATTTGGAATGCAGTTTTCAAGATGTATCAAGTTGGATTGTGATAATTAGAACATTTAGGATTTTATTGGATACCTATGATCACTAAAAGCTCATAGGAATAATGAATTGATCAAAAAAGTTTATAGATTGTGAGATATGACATAGAAGGGTCTGGTTTAATTTTAAATTCATCTGTGGATATGAGTTCACAAGATATATACGTAAGTTCAACTTGATAGAGATTTTTATTTGTTTATTTGCAAAAGATTCACCCTACAAGAATTTACGGATACAAGATATGATGATAAGAAGGTTTGATCTCAGATTTCAATTCATCTAGGTTCGAAATGTTGCAAGTTAGATATTGTATGCTACTGGACAGATAATTAAAAGTGTGACTCGAACGCAAGAGGAAACAATTTGATTTGAAGCTACAGATCACGAAGTATGAATTTCACAAGTTGGTGATAGGAGCTAGTACAAACTCAAAGACTCCAACCGATAGATCACTTGCATATATACGTGACAGACTTGTATTGGAGGATGATCAGTTTTAGCTGTACAGATCGTGTGTGTTGTTGGAGTGGAAATGGAAAAGAGGAAAATGGCACCTGCTCACATACGAAGAAAACAGTCTTGTCGTAGCAAAACATGGGCGCTGTCGAGCAAGTCAAGGCTTCGCTCGGTATCGTCGTTTCAACTGATTCTTGAGGCGTTGGTTGTGTAGTTTCAGGCTCCTCGGGTAGGAACGACTGTATCGCTTTCGTGCGCGGTGTCGTCTCGTGGACTGAACAGAAATTGCGTACGTCCTCGTCGCTCAAAAACCTCGGGCTGTGAATCGAGAGAAAAGAAGGCATCATGAGATTCACATGGTCTAGAGAAAAAGGAATACGAAATAACCATGACCTGAGTTCCTTGTTATTCGACGGAAACGACGGCGTCATCTCTGTGACCGGCGGAACAACGGCGACGCGACAAACAGTGATAACAAGGTGCACAACCATGTCCTGGAGGTAGCCCTCGTGAAGGGAGTCTCCTGGTGGAGGGAATCTACGAGATGAACACCAAAGGCGTTGGAATTTGGTGATGAACTTGATTTTTGTGGCTAAGAGTGGCATGGTCTACATTTCTTTTACCGAGCTCATCTGGAGAAAGTGTGAGAACTAAAGTGAGGGAGAGAGACTAGGAACACACGGTAGACATCTCGGTTTGCATTAATATGGATGGAGGAGGGAGATCAGGAGGCTTATGCCAACGGTTGGCATTCGGTTCACCACGCCGGTTTAGTTAATTAAGATACCTAATTAGAAAACTTATTCCCTGAATGAAACGCCCGTGATATTATGAGCATATTTCGTGTTTAAGTTGGGAGGAGAATCGCATTAGAATTGATGGGAGGTGTGGAGAGGAATAGATACAGCCATGGCAGTTTGTTCTCGCCTATATGTACGTGAACTCCCTCGAGGAGGAAGACGACGCTTGACTTGGCTACATGGGCTTTTTGTGTTGGGTCGGACTGGGCCAAGCTACAGCGGTCCATGCTGGTTTAACTCTTCTTCCTTTTTTTATTCTCTTTCTTTTTCTGATTTCTATTTATTTGAGCTGAACACAAATTGCAAATTGATTCAAAACAGTTTCAAATCGTTTTGGAAAAACTAGCATAAATATAAGTGCAAAGCTAAAAAAAGAACACTTTGGCATTGTTTTAAATTAAAAAAATAAAATCATGAATTTGGATATAAAACACCTTTACGTGTATTTTCAAAATAGGATTTTATTTCGTAGCTAAACTCTCTTAAATTTCAAATACTTTTAGACAAAAGATAGAGTATTGTTTACAACACTTTGGAAACCAAACTATTTATGAAAATATTATTTTGGAAAATACTTTTAAATACTACTCAAAAGTTTTAATTCCTTGTGAAATTTAAATCAAGATAAACAAACAAGCATATATTTTATTTTTATTCCACATCCCAAAAATTGGAAAATTTTGGGATGTGACAGACTACCACCCTTAAAAGAAATCTCGTCCTCGAGATTTGAAGAGGCTCGAAAGAAAATAGGTTTGGCATATGTCGAGGTGGGCTACCACCCTTAAAAGAATTCTTTTCTATGTAGTTTTAGGTCTTGGGTTAGGCTAAGTTCATCTTAGGTATGACTTGGCACATCTGAGGATATGACTTAACACAGGGTCGTTTCTTGAAATATATATGGCTTCCGACCTCCAATAAGGGTTGTTTATTCACATATAGTGAATAACATATCTCTCCAAGGTGAGTCAAATATGTTCCTTCATAGTAGGGCTTCTAATCTAAATGGTTGGTTGAACTAATTTTGATACCGATGGGTTGCTCTTTGGGTCTATCGGGAGATCAAGATGTGTAAACTCCATGTCATCCTTCATCTTTTTCTTCTTGGTGTCTTCGATATCCTTCCACAACTCTAAACTATTGGTTGGACCTTCGATCGCGTTGTAGTCCTACGCTTGGCATCACTTGCCTACTATAAGGTCATAATATCTATTCACCCTATGGTTCCAGGCTTAACAGTGATGTCTCTCTTGTAGGTACGTCTCTCTAGATTTACCATTCCTCATAACAAGAGCGAACAATATGAGTAGTCATCATGGGGGCCAATCCATGTCGCACCCAATCATTACCTTGTATTCGGTTTGGTATATCTCGTATTCTAACTCTTGGTCAACCTCACAGTTTGATAAAAAAAATCATGGAGAATTGAATCAATGTTTCAATCCCCATTATTGAACTGTTTTGAAAACATTTCTATCGATCCTTAACTAAGGTTTTGCGTATCTCACACTCTATGCTTCTTCATCTTGATATTAAACATCGAGGTTAGTTTCACTATTGTTGTCTTCATGGCAAGGTGCCGAGAAAACATTCTCACGGGTTGGGTATAGATGAGAATAGATAGAAAGATTCTAAGGGAGAATTCCTACCCAAACACGACGAGATCAAAGCAATTCAGCAAACAACAATCATCTAACAAACATCAAGAAACATGGTTCAAACACAAACAAACTAGTATGGTCATACCACAATTTGGTAAGATCAATACTTTCTTATTCTATCGTTGGTTCAATAAAAGAGAACAAATGGTGGTCTGGTCTATTTCTGCTTTGGATGATTCCAGTTTCTATTCTACTCCTTCGGTATATCTTCGTGTGTTGTGTCGTTTGCATCAAAGTCTTTCTTCAAGTTCTTCATTGGTCTTTCATAAAATCCTTCTTGCGGAGTCGAAGAATATCACATGAAGCATCAGTCCCTCACTTCAGGTAGAAGGTTATAATCTCTCTTTTCTAGATGGTTTTAAGGAGGTAAGTCTTCTAAGGCAAGAGAAACATTTTTCAAGATGGGATAGACGAGAGTACTAGAAGTTCACAAAGCACATTTTTTGAAGAAACAAGATTAGATAGATTTTCATCCTATGGTCTTCCTATTTCTAATCCAAACCTAGGGTCACGAACCTACGGTCAACACAATGCTCTGATACCATCTGTAGCGACCTCACCTTTTAAGGTGCCGATCTCTCGTGCGTATACTGTGCTAGTCCCCGGATCAATCGCTAGCACACACGGTACAAGATGTAATACCAAGAAACAAGGGTCTTTATTACATCGTATGATCCAGAATTTACATAAAGGATTACAAATTGCATAGCACAAGGCTAGCATATCAGAGTTCCACAACGAATAAACATAGACAGCATGGGGTCCTTCGTCTTCATGTGCCACAGGCGAGCATGTCGAGGATAGACTCGTAACCCTAATCATCATAACTCACTCGTCTTTCAAAACATCTGCAACATGAAAAGTTACAGCCACGAATGGTCAATACTTTGAATGTATTGGCAAGATGACACTATGGTGGACTCAAATGGCAACCTACCACTTAAGTGTACATTTGGTCGGTAGAGCTCGGGTATGATTTGCATAAAGCCAATTTTCTCCTATCATTTGTCAAATCATTTTCTTCCTTTCTAATTAGGTGGTACCATTGATAGAAATCAATGTACTCGGAATACCACCGATGGAAACCGAGTGAATTCCTCCTACCCGTGTTCACCCATCAAATTTTAATTTAAGAAGTTGGGATGAGGAGACTTTCGAACGGGATCCTTGTCGGTTCGCTCAAATTGTCCGTAACCGGGGACGCGGCTAAGTACTTAGATTTAACACTCTGCGAGAGGTTGTACAAATTTACCCACATGACCTAGTCTGTTCTTCTTCCATGATGCACATTTTGCTCAAATGGACGGATGTCGACTAGGACGAGACTTTTCCGAAGTGATCACCCGGACCATCCTCTACGGACCCGCTCCAACCTACATTCCCCTACATCATCATGTCGCGTAGGGTCCAGGTTCACACAACATACTCCGTCAAGCCGAGCCCATATAGCATGTGGTTGTACGGTAAGCTAATGAGCAAGGTTGTCTATTATCTCTTTGTTCCTCGGGTGGCCGTCCACAAGTGCGAAGCACACGGCGGTTCATAGACATGACCCCGTTGCAACCACTCAACATAAACCAAGCAATACCAATTCCACCCGGGTAGTTCATTAAACTTAGTTGTTTTTCCATAACTCGCTAACAAAATATCTTTTATAGCATAGCTGAGCTACAACTAAATTTAATGGCGACAAAAGTAAGTCAAGTAGGGGTAGCTAGACTACCGGGATTACAAAAGCAAAGCATATCCCTAGACTTACTATAAAAATCACTACGGTGCATGAATAAAATCTAGGACATTTGTGAGGGTGTGTCACTTGCCTTTTCCGTAGTTGATGATCGTACACTTCTCGCAATAAAATACGTAGCCCTTCGTTCAAGCTATAAATGAAAATAACACAATATAAACACACCATTCGTAGCAACAAAATCAAACAAGGCAAACAATACAATTCGCAAGTTTGGTTATTCATTTATTATAAACTTTATCTCTCTTATGGATTAGTGAGAATGAATGTATGGCATGAGGCGGGGCTTGCAAGATATGTCTTGAGGATTTGGAATGCAGTTTTCAAGATGTATCAAGTTGGATTGTGATAATTAGAACATTTAGGATTTTATTGGATACCTATGATCACTAAAAGCTCATAGGAATAATGAATTGATCAAAAAAGTTTATAGATTGTGAGATATGACATAGAAGGGTCTGGTTTAATTTTAAATTCATCTGTGGATATGAGTTCACAAGATATATACGTAAGTTCAACTTGATAGAGATTTTTATTTGTTTATTTGCAAAAGATTCACCCTACAAGAATTTACGGATACAAGATATGATGATAAGAAGGTTTGATCTCAGATTTCAATTCATCTAGGTTCGAAATGTTGCAAGTTAGATATTGTATGCTACTGGACAGATAATTAAAAGTGTGACTCGAACGCAAGAGGAAACAATTTGATTTGAAGCTACAGATCACGAAGTATGAATTTCACAAGTTGGTGATAGGAGCTAGTACAAACTCAAAGACTCCAACCGATAGATCACTTGCATATATACGTGACAGACTTGTATTGGAGGATGATCAGTTTTAGCTGTACAGATCGTGTGTGTTGTTGGAGTGGAAATGGAAAAGAGGAAAATGGCACCTGCTCACATACGAAGAAAACAGTCTTGTCGTAGCAAAACATGGGCGCTGTCGAGCAAGTCAAGGCTTCGCTCGGTATCGTCGTTTCAACTGATTCTTGAGGCGTTGGTTGTGTAGTTTCAGGCTCCTCGGGTAGGAACGACTGTATCGCTTTCGTGCGCGGTGTCGTCTCGTGGACTGAACAGAAATTGCGTACGTCCTCGTCGCTCAAAAACCTCGGGCTGTGAATCGAGAGAAAAGAAGGCATCATGAGATTCACATGGTCTAGAGAAAAAGGAATACGAAATAACCATGACCTGAGTTCCTTGTTATTCGACGGAAACGACGGCGTCATCTCTGTGACCGGCGGAACAACGGCGACGCGACAAACAGTGATAACAAGGTGCACAACCATGTCCTGGAGGTAGCCCTCGTGAAGGGGAGTCTCCTGGTGGAGGGAATCTACGAGATGAACACCAAAGGCGTTGGAATTTGGTGATGAACTTGATTTTTGTGGCTAAGAGTGGCATGGTCTACATTTCTTTTACCGAGCTCATCTGGAGAAAGTGTGAGAACTAAAGTGAGGGAGAGAGACTAGGAACACACGGTAGACATCTCGGTTTGCATTAATATGGATGGAGGAGGGAGATCAGGAGGCTTATGCCAACGGTTGGCATTCGGTTCACCACGCCGGTTTAGTTAATTAAGATACCTAATTAGAAAACTTATTCCCTGAATGAAACGCCCGTGATATTATGAGCATATTTCGTGTTTAAGTTGGGAGGAGAATCGCATTAGAATTGATGGGAGGTGTGGAGAGGAATAGATACAGCCATGGCAGTTTGTTCTCGCCTATATGTACGTGAACTCCCTCGAGGAGGAAGACGACGCTTGACTTGGCTACATGGGCTTTTTGTGTTGGGTCGGACTGGGCCAAGCTACAGCGGTCCATGCTGGTTTAACTCTTCTTCCTTTTTTATTCTCTTTCTTTTTCTGATTTCTATTTATTTGAGCTGAACACAAATTGCAAATTGATTCAAAACAGTTTCAAATCGTTTTGGAAAAACTAGCATAAATATAAGTGCAAAGCTAAAAAAAGAACACTTTGGCATTGTTTTAAATTAAAAAAATAAAATCATGAATTTGGATATAAAACACCTTTACGTGTATTTTCAAAATAGGATTTTATTTCGTAGCTAAACTCTCTTAAATTTCAAATACTTTTAGACAAAAGATAGAGTATTGTTTACAACACTTTGGAAACCAAACTATTTATGAAAATATTATTTTGGAAAATACTTTTAAATACTACTCAAAAGTTTTAATTCCTTGTGAAATTTAAATCAAGATAAACAAACAAGCATATATTTTATTTTTATTCCACATCCCAAAAATTGGAAAATTTTGGGATGTGACAGACTACCACCCTTAAAAGAAATCTCGTCCTCGAGATTTGAAGAGGCTCGAAAGAAAATAGGTTTGGCATATGTCGAGGTGGGCTACCACCCTTAAAAGAATTCTTTTCTATGTAGTTTTAGGTCTTGGGTTAGGCTAAGTTCATCTTAGGTATGACTTGGCACATCTGAGGATATGACTTAACACAGGGTCGTTTCTTGAAATATATATGGCTTCCGACCTCCAATAAGGGTTGTTTATTCACATATAGTGAATAACATATCTCTCCAAGGTGAGTCAAATATGTTCCTTCATAGTAGGGCTTCTAATCTAAATGGTTGGTTGAACTAATTTTGATACTGATGGGTTGCTCTTTGGGTCTATCAGGAGATCAAGATGTGTAAACTCCATGTCATCCTTCATCTTTTTCTTCTTGGTGTCTTCGATATCCTTCCACAACTCTAAACTATTGGTTGGACCTTCGATCGCGTTGTAGTCCTACGCTTGGCATCACTTGCCTACTATAAGGTCATAATATCTATTCACCCTATGGTTCAGGCTTAACAGTGATGTCTCTCTTGTAGGTACGTCTCTCTAGATTTACCATTCCTCATAACAAGAGCGAACAATATGAGTAGTCATCATGGGGGCCAATCCATGTCGCACCCAATCATTACCTTGTATTCGGTTTGGTATATCTCGTATTCTAACTCTTGGTCAACCTCACAGTTTGATAAAAAAAATCATGGAGAATTGAATCAATGTTTCAATCCCCATTATTGAAGCTGTTTTGAAAACATTTCTATCGATCCTTAACTAAGGTTTTGCGTATCTCACACTCTATGCTTCTTCATCTTGATATTAAACATCGAGGTTAGTTTCACTACTGTTGTCTTCATGGCAAGGTGCCGGGAAAACATTCTCTGGGTTGGGTATAGATGAGAATAGATAGAAAGATTCTAAGGGAGAATTCCTACCCAAACACAGCAGATCAAAGCAATTCAGCAAACAACAATCATCTAACAAACATCAAGAAACATGGTTCAAACACAAACAAACTAGTATGGTCATACCACAATTTGGTAAGATCAATACTTTCTTATTCTATCGTTGGTTCAATAAAAGAGAACAAATGGTGGTCTGGTCTATTTCTGCTTTGGATGATTCCAGTTTCTATTCTACTCCTTCGGTATATCTTCGTGTGTTGTGTCGTTTGCATCGAAGTCTTTCTTCAAGTTCTTCATTGGTCTTTCATAAAATCCTTCTTGCGGAGTCGAAGAATATCACATGAAGCATCAGTCCCTCACTTCAGGTAGAAGGTTATAATCTCTCTTTTCTAGATGGTTTTAAGGAGGTAAGTCTTCTAAGGCAAGAGAAACATTTTTCAAGATGGGATAGACGAGAGTACTAGAAGTTCACAAAGCACATTTTTTGAAGAAACAAGATTCGATAGATTTTCATCCTATGGTCTTCCTATTTCTAATCCAAACCTAGGGTCACGAACCTACGGTCAACACAATGCTCTGATACCATCTGTAGCGACCTCACCTTTTAAGGTGCCGATCTTCGTGCGTATCCGTGCTAGTCCCCGGATCAATCGCTAGCACACACAGTACAAGATGTAATACCAAGAAACAAGGGTCTTTATTACATCGTATGATCCAGAATTTACATAAAGGATTACAAATTGCATAGCACAAGGCTAGCATATCATCAGAGTTCCACAACGAATAAACATAGACAGCATGGGGTCCTTCGTCTTCATGTGCCACAGGCGAGCATGTCGAGGATAGACTCGTAACCCTAATCATCATAACTCACTCGTCTTTCAAAACATCTGCAACATGAAAAGTTACAGCCACGAATGGTCAATACTTTGAATGTATTGGCAAGATGACACTATGGTGGACTCAAATGGCAACCTACCACTTAAGTGTACATTTGGCTGGTAGAGCTCAGGTATGATTTGCATAAAGCCAATTTTCTCCTATCATTTGTCAAATCATTTTCTTCCTTTCTAATTAGGTGGTACCATTGATAGAAATCAATGTACCTGGAATACCACTGATGGAAACCAGTGAATTCCTCCTACCCGTGTTCACCCATCAAATTTTAATTTAAGAAGTTGGGATGAGGAGACTTTCGAACAGGATCCTTGTCAGTTCGCTCAAATTGTCCGTAACCGGGGACGCGGCTAAGTACTTAGATTTAACACTCTGCGAGAGGTTGTACAAATTTACCCACATGACCTAGTCCGTTCTTCTTCCATGATGCACATTTTGCTCAAATGGACAGATGTCGACTAGGACGAGACTTTTCCGAAGTGATCACCCGGACCATCCTCTACGGACCCGCTCCAACCTACATTCCCCTACATCATCATGTCGCGTAGGGTCCAGGTTCACACAACATACTCCGTCAAGCCGAGCCCATATAGCATGTGGTTGTACGGTAAGCTAATGAGCAAGGTTTTCTATTATCTCTTTGTTCCTGGGTGGCCGTCCACAAGTGCGAAGCACACGGCGGTTCATAGACATGACCCCGTTGCAACCACTCAACATAAACCAAGCAATACCAATTCCACCCAGGTAGTTCATTAAACTTAGTTGTTTTTCCATAACTCGCTAACAAAATATCTTTTATAGCATAGCTGAGCTACAACTAAATTTAATGGCGACAAAGTAAGTCAAGTAGGGGTAGCTAGACTACTCGGGATTACAAAAGCGAAGCATATCCCTAGACTTACTATAAAAATCACTACGGTGCATGAATAAAATCTAGGACATTTGTGAGGGTGTGTCACTTGCCTTTTCCGTAGTTGATGATCGTACACTTCTCGCAATAAAATACGTAGCCCTTCGTTCAAGCTATAAATGAAAATAACACAATATAAACACACCATTCGTAGCAACAAAATCAAACAAGGCAAACAATACAATTCGCAAGTTTGGTTATTCATTTATTATAAACTTTATCTCTCTTATGGATTAGTGAGAATGAATGTATGGCATGAGGCGGGGCTTGCAAGATATGTCTTGAGGATTTGGAATGCAGTTTTCAAGATGTATCAAGTTGGATTGTGATAATTAGAACATTTAGGATTTTATTGGATACCTATGATCACTAAAAGCTCATAGGAATAATGAATTGATCAAAAAAGTTTATAGATTGTGAGATATGACATAGAAGGGTCTGGTTTAATTTTAAATTCATCTGTGGATATGAGTTCACAAGATATATACGTAAGTTCAACTTGATAGAGATTTTTATTTGTTTATTTGCAAAAGATTCACCCTACAAGAATTTACGGATACAAGATATGATGATAAGAAGGTTTGATCTCAGATTTCAATTCATCTAGGTTCGAAATGTTGCAAGTTAGATATTGTATGCTACTGGACAGATAATTAAAAGTGTGACTCGAACGCAAGAGGAAACAATTTGATTTGAAGCTACAGATCACGAAGTATGAATTTCACAAGTTGGTGATAGGAGCTAGTACAAACTCAAAGACTCCAACCGATAGATCACTTGCATATATACGTGACAGACTTGTATTGGAGGATGATCAGTTTTAGCTGTACAGATCGTGTGTGTTGTTGGAGTGGAAATGGAAAAGAGGAAAATGGCACCTGCTCACATACGAAGAAAACAGTCTTGTCGTAGCAAAACATGGGCGCTGTCGAGCAAGTCAAGGCTTCGCTCGGTATCGTCGTTTCAACTGATTCTTGAGGCGTTGGTTGTGTAGTTTCAGGCTCCTCGGGTAGGAACGACTGTATCGCTTTCGTGCGCGGTGTCGTCTCGTGGACTGAACAGAAATTGCGTACGTCCTCGTCGCTCAAAAACCTCGGGCTGTGAATCGAGAGAAAAGAAGGCATCATGAGATTCACATGGTCTAGAGAAAAAGGAATACGAAATAACCATGACCTGAGTTCCTTGTTATTCGACGGAAACGACGGCGTCATCTCTGTGACCGGCGGAACAACGGCGACGCGACAAACAGTGATAACAAGGTGCACAACCATGTCCTGGAGGTAGCCCTCGTGAAGGGGAGTCTCCTGGTGGAGGGAATCTACGAGATGAACACCAAAGGCGTTGGAATTTGGTGATGAACTTGATTTTTGTGGCTAAGAGTGGCATGGTCTACATTTCTTTTACCGAGCTCATCTGGAGAAAGTGTGAGAACTAAAGTGAGGGAGAGAGACTAGGAACACACGGTAGACATCTCGGTTTGCATTAATATGGATGGAGGAGGGAGATCAGGAGGCTTATGCCAACGGTTGGCATTCGGTTCACCACGCCGGTTTAGTTAATTAAGATACCTAATTAGAAAACTTATTCCCTGAATGAAACGCCCGTGATATTATGAGCATATTTCGTGTTTAAGTTGGGAGGAGAATCGCATTAGAATTGATGGGAGGTGTGGAGAGGAATAGATACAGCCATGGCAGTTTGTTCTCGCCTATATGTACGTGAACTCCCTCGAGGAGGAAGACGACGCTTGACTTGGCTACATGGGCTTTTTGTGTTGGGTCGGACTGGGCCAAGCTACAGCGGTCCATGCTGGTTTAACTCTTCTTCCTTTTTTTATTCTCTTTCTTTTTCTGATTTCTATTTATTTGAGCTGAACACAAATTGCAAATTGATTCAAAACAGTTTCAAATCGTTTTGGAAAAACTAGCATAAAATATAAGTGCAAAGCTAAAAAAAGAACACTTTGGCATTGTTTTAAATTAAAAAAATAAAATCATGAATTTGGATATAAAACACCTTTACGTGTATTTTCAAAATAGGATTTTATTTCGTAGCTAAACTCTCTTAAATTTCAAATACTTTTAGACAAAAGATAGAGTATTGTTTACAACACTTTGGAAACCAAACTATTTATGAAAATATTATTTTGGAAAATACTTTTAAATACTACTCAAAAGTTTTAATTCCTTGTGAAATTTAAATCAAGATAAACAAACAAGCATATATTTTATTTTTATTCCACATCCCAAAAATTGGAAAATTTTGGGATGTGACAGACTACCACCCTTAAAAGAAATCTCGTCCTCGAGATTTGAAGAGGCTCGAAAGAAAATAGGTTTGGCATATGTCGAGGTGGGCTACCACCCTTAAAAGAATTCTTTTCTATGTAGTTTTAGGTCTTGGGTTAGGCTAAGTTCATCTTAGGTATGACTTGGCACATCCGAGGATATGACTTAACACAGGGTCGTTTCTTGAAATATATATGGCTTCCGACCTCCAATAAGGGTTGTTTATTCACATATAGTGAATAACATATCTCTCCAAGGTGAGTCAAATATGTTCCTTCATAGTAGGGCTTCTAATCTAAATGGTTGGTTGAACTAATTTTGATACTGATGGGTTGCTCTTTGGGTCTATCAGGAGATCAAGATGTGTAAACTCCATGTCATCCTTCATCTTTTTCTTCTTGGTGTCTTCGATATCCTTCCACAACTCTAAACTATTGGTTGGACCTTCGATCGCGTTGTAGTCCTACGCTTGGCATCACTTGCCTACTATAAGGTCATAATATCTATTCACCCTATGGTTCAGGCTTAACAGTGATGTCTCTCTTGTAGGTACGTCTCTCTAGATTTACCATTCCTCATAACAAGAGCGAACAATATGAGTAGTCATCATGGGGGCCAATCCATGTCGCACCCAATCATTACCTTGTATTCAGTTTGGTATATCTCGTATTCTAACTCTTGGTCAACCTCACAGTTTGATAAAAAAAATCATGGAGAATTGAATCAATGTTTCAATCCCTATTATTGAACTGTTTTGAAAACATTTCTATCGATCCTTAACTAAGGTTTTGCGTATCTCACACTCTATGCTTCTTCATCTTGATATTAAACATCGAGGTTAGTTTCACTACTGTTGTCTTCATGGCAAGGTGCCGGGAAAACATTCTCTGGGTTGGGTATAGATGAGAATAGATAGAAAGATTCTAAGGGAGAATTCCTACCCAAACACAGCAGATCAAAGCAATTCAACAAACAACAATCATCTAACAAACATCAAGAAACATGGTTCAAACACAAACAAACTAGTATGGTCATACCACAATTTGGTAAGATCAATACTTTCTTATTCTATCGTTGGTTCAATAAAAGAGAACAAATGGTGGTCCGGTCTATTTACGCTTTGGATGATTCCGGTTTCTATTCTACTCCTTCGGTATATCTTCGTGTGTTGTGTCGTTTGCATCAAAGTCTTTCTTCAAGTTCTTCATTGGTCTTTCATAAAATCCTTCTTGCGGAGTCGAAGAATATCACATGAAGCATCAGTCCCTCACTTCAGGTAGAAGGTTATAATCTCTCTTTTCTAGATGGTTTTAAGGAGGTAAGTCTTCTAAGGCAAGAGAAACATTTTTCAAGATGGGATAGACGAGAGTACTAGAAGTTCACAAAGCACATTTTTTGAAGAAACAAGATTAGATAGATTTTCATCCTATGGTCTTCCTATTTCTAATCCAAACCTAGGGTCACGAACCTACGGTCAACACAATGCTCTGATACCATCTGTAGCGACCTCACCTTTTAAGGTGCCGATCTCTGTGCGTATCTGTGCTAGTCCCTGGATCAATCGCTAGCACACACAGTACAAGATGTAATACCAAAAAACAAGGGTCTTTATTACATCGTATGATCCAGAATTTACATAAAGGATTACAAATTGCATAGCACAAGGCTAGCATATCATCAGAGTTCCACAACGAATAAACATAGACAGACATGGGGTCCTTCGTCTTCATGTGCCACGAGCGTAGCATGTCGAGGATAGACTCGTAACCCTAATCATCATAACTCACTCGTCTTTCAAAACATCTGCAACATGAAAAGTTACAGCCACGAATGGTCAATACTTTGAATGTATTGGCAAGATGACACTATGGTGGACTCAAATGGCAACCTACCACTTAAGTGTACATTTGGTCGGTAGAGCTCAGGTATGATTTGCATAAAGCCAATTTTCTCCTATCATTTGTCAAATCATTTTCTTCCTTTCTAATTAGGTGGTACCATTGATAGAAATCAATGTACCTGGAATACCACTGATGGAAACCAGTGAATTCCTCCTACCCGTGTTCACCCATCAAATTTTAATTTAAGAAGTTGGGATGAGGAGACTTTCGAACAGGATCCTTGTCAGTTCGCTCAAATTGTCCGTAACCGGGGACGCGGCTAAGTACTTAGATTTAACACTCTGCGAGAGGTTGTACAAATTTACCCACATGACCTAGTCTGTTCTTCTTCCATGATGCACATTTTGCTCAAATGGACAGATGTCGACTAGGACGAGACTTTTCCGAAGTGATCACCCGAGACCATCCTCTACGGACCCGCTCCAACCTACATTCCCCTACATCATCATGTCGCGTAGGGTCCAGGTTCACACAACATACTCCGTCAAGCCAGAGCCCATATAGCATGTGGTTGTACGGTAAGCTAATGAGCAAGGTTTTCTATTATCTCTTTGTTCCTGGGTGGCCGTCCACAAGTGCGAAGCACACGGCGGTTCATAGACATGACCCCGTTGCAACCACTCAACATAAACCAAGCAATACCAATTCCACCCAGGTAGTTCATTAAACTTAGTTGTTTTTCCATAACTCGCTAACAAAATATCTTTTATAGCATAGCTGAGCTACAACTAAATTTAATGGCGACAAAGTAAGTCAAGTAGGGGTAGCTAGACTACTGGGATTACAAAAGCGAAGCATATCCCTAGACTTACTATAAAAATCACTACGGTGCATGAATAAAATCTAGGACATTTGTGAGGGTGTGTCACTTGCCTTTTCCGTAGTTGATGATCGTACACTTCTCGCAATAAAATACGTAGCCCTTCGTTCAAGCTATAAATGAAAATAACACAATATAAACACACCATTCGTAGCAACAAAATCAAACAAGGCAAACAATACAATTCGCAAGTTTGGTTATTCATTTATTATAAACTTTATCTCTCTTATGGATTAGTGAGAATGAATGTATGGCATGAGGCGGGGCTTGCAAGATATGTCTTGAGGATTTGGAATGCAGTTTTCAAGATGTATCAAGTTGGATTGTGATAATTAGAACATTTAGGATTTTATTGGATACCTATGATCACTAAAAGCTCATAGGAATAATGAATTGATCAAAAAGTTTATAGATTGTGAGATATGACATAGAAGGGTCTGGTTTAATTTTAAATTCATCTGTGGATATGAGTTCACAAGATATATACGTAAGTTCAACTTGATAGAGATTTTTATTTGTTTATTTGCAAAAGATTCACCCTACAAGAATTTACGGATACAAGATATGATGATAAGAAGGTTTGATCTCAGATTTCAATTCATCTAGGTTCGAAATGTTGCAAGTTAGATATTGTATGCTACTGGACAGATAATTAAAAGTGTGACTCGAACGCAAGAGGAAACAATTTGATTTGAAGCTACAGATCACGAAGTATGAATTTCACAAGTTGGTGATAGGAGCTAGTACAAACTCAAAGACTCCAACCGATAGATCACTTGCATATATACGTGACAGACTTGTATTGGAGGATGATCAGTTTTAGCTGTACAGATCGTGTGTGTTGTTGGAGTGGAAATGGAAAAGAGGAAAATGGCACCTGCTCACATACGAAGAAAACAGTCTTGTCGTAGCAAAACATGGGCGCTGTCGAGCAAGTCAAGGCTTCGCTCGGTATCGTCGTTTCAACTGATTCTTGAGGCGTTGGTTGTGTAGTTTCAGGCTCCTCGGGTAGGAACGACTGTATCGCTTTCGTGCGCGGTGTCGTCTCGTGGACTGAACAGAAATTGCGTACGTCCTCGTCGCTCAAAAACCTCGGGCTGTGAATCGAGAGAAAAGAAGGCATCATGAGATTCACATGGTCTAGAGAAAAAGGAATACGAAATAACCATGACCTGAGTTCCTTGTTATTCGACGGAAACGACGGCGTCATCTCTGTGACCGGCGGAACAACGGCGACGCGACAAACAGTGATAACAAGGTGCACAACCATGTCCTGGAGGTAGCCCTCGTGAAGGGGAGTCTCCTGGTGGAGGGAATCTACGAGATGAACACCAAAGGCGTTGGAATTTGGTGATGAACTTGATTTTTGTGGCTAAGAGTGGCATGGTCTACATTTCTTTTACCGAGCTCATCTGGAGAAAGTGTGAGAACTAAAGTGAGGGAGAGAGACTAGGAACACACGGTAGACATCTCGGTTTGCATTAATATGGATGGAGGAGGGAGATCAGGAGGCTTATGCCAACGGTTGGCATTCGGTTCACCACGCCGGTTTAGTTAATTAAGATACCTAATTAGAAAACTTATTCCCTGAATGAAACGCCCGTGATATTATGAGCATATTTCGTGTTTAAGTTGGGAGGAGAATCGCATTAGAATTGATGGGAGGTGTGGAGAGGAATAGATACAGCCATGGCAGTTTGTTCTCGCCTATATGTACGTGAACTCCCTCGAGGAGGAAGACGACGCTTGACTTGGCTACATGGGCTTTTTGTGTTGGGTCGGACTGGGCCAAGCTACAGCGGTCCATGCTGGTTTAACTCTTCTTCCTTTTTTTATTCTCTTTCTTTTTCTGATTTCTATTTATTTGAGCTGAACACAAATTGCAAATTGATTCAAAACAGTTTCAAATCGTTTTGGAAAAACTAGCATAAAATATAAGTGCAAAGCTAAAAAAAGAACACTTTGGCATTGTTTTAAATTAAAAAAATAAAATCATGAATTTGGATATAAAACACCTTTACGTGTATTTTCAAAATAGGATTTTATTTCGTAGCTAAACTCTCTTAAATTTCAAATACTTTTAGACAAAAGATAGAGTATTGTTTACAACACTTTGGAAACCAAACTATTTATGAAAATATTATTTTGGAAAATACTTTTAAATACTACTCAAAAGTTTTAATTCCTTGTGAAATTTAAATCAAGATAAACAAACAAGCATATATTTTATTTTTATTCCACATCCCAAAAATTGGAAAATTTTGGGATGTGACACTCCAGAACGAAGTTCGTCGCCTGACATGCCTCAGCACCAAGGACACCATTGTCTTGACATCGGCGCGCCCTCCTTATGATTTCAAGCATCTTCCGTCCGAGGTGACCTTATCGTTCTTCATTTACTGTCATTACCTTTTTTCTGTTTTGTGTCTTACATGTTTTCTATCCTTCCGCAGGTTCCCGCTGTCGCCCAATGCTATCCTCCCTCACCCGAGAGTGGTGTGGTATTAGAAGACGATGATGACGATTCTGAGGGAACCGAGGATGCTCAGCATGCCCTTGAGGACAGCGATGTCCAAGAGGAGGAAACTGCTGAAGATGACGCCTTCTTCAAGAGCAAACGTCGCAAGCAGGTACATGATTATCTTATCGCTTCGGCTGAATCAAGTTCTTCAGGAGGAGATAATGATGCCGACGAAGCTGCTTCGCCTCCTCCTGCTAAGAAGGGTCCAACAAGTTTCTTCGTGGACGAAGATGATCTGGACCTGTGAGCATTTATACTCTTTGTTACTTTCATTTCTTGTCACCTTGTATACTAACTGCTCGCCGTACTTGAACAGCTCTGCCGATGATGATGACTATGTTCCTATCGCAAAGAGGGCTAAACTAGCCTCTGAAAGAGTAGCATCGGCTAAGGAATCGAACCCTTCTCCTGCCAAGTCGACACCTCCATCCCGAACAGGTGTAGAGAAGGTCCCAGTGTCGAGAGTTATTCCTTCCGACGATGCTCCCACCCCGCCGGCTGGCCGCGATCACGTAAGTACTTTAATTTGTCAAGCTTTGCTGAATTTCCATCACCTGACTCCTCTTGACTTTTTCCTGGCTGCAGCCAATTTACGCCACAGTCGATGCTGTAGCGGACTTTGCGGAACAATTTACCCGCCTCGAAGCCGAAAACTCCCAACTTCGGAAGGCCGTCAAATCTTCGGCTGATCAGGTGGTCGAAGCCAACAGTGCTTGCTGCCGATGCCAAAAGTGAAAATGCCTTGTTGAAGGAAGAAGTAAGTCGGCTGAAGCGTCAAATGAAGGATGACCAAGATGCCGGGCGTGCAGCGGCGGCTGTGATTGATGAGAAGGAGGGTGTCCTCCGTGAATCCATCAAGGATTTATTGGGTAGAAATCCTTACGGTGCTCCGTCCCTTTCTTGATGCTTTCTCCATTGATTACTAATACTCTCTTTTTCAGAGGCCGCCAATTTAACTGTCAGCCGACGCCATCAGCTTCGGGAAGATTCTACGGCCGACGCCTTGTCACTTGCTGTTGAGTCAAATGTCCGGATCCTCGATTATTGCGAAGTCCAAGGGAGCACTGTCGAAGTTATACTCGATGATCTTCCCTAAGGCGAAGTTGGACAAGACTCTCGACGAGATGGCTGAAGCCTTCCTTGTCGATCCCTCCGAACCTATAGAGGTACTGAAACGTCGCAGCCGCTCGATTGGTGCAGTTCTTACTTTCCAATTGCTTATGGGCCACGGGATGGGGTCAGAATTGGAAGAGTTCTCTAAAGCGCTGCCTGTTGATGATGAAAATCATCTAGTCGACCTTGAGCCTTTCAAGAGATCGGCAATAACTTGCGCTAACCGGCTTCCGAAGTTGGTGGCTGAAGCACAAGCCGAGCCTCGCTCCCGAGTCAGCCCCCGGTTCAACGTCGGCTAATCCTTGAACTCGTTGTTGTACATAATACTTTCGTAACACTTTTTAAATTCGGCTCGTTGCCAAACATCCTTTTGCCTCGTATGATGTGCACTCGACGCTCCCGATGGGAGTTTCTTTTTATATTAATGCTTGGTCCGAAGTGAGGACGTGTTGCGCATTCCCTCATCTTCTTCCCGTGCCGAGCTCTTTCCGAATCCTTCGGTAATGATGAATCAGGCCTTGTTCGTCGCTTACGTGACCAGGTGTCTAGTCTAAATAAAGACATTACTTCCCTTCGTGCGATGGCTGCCTTGGTGAAGAAGAAGGGAGAAATAGCGACCGCCATCGAACAATACGCTCTTGATGGTCTTCATGTTGCTACCGAAAGTTTGAACCGTGAGTGTTAGCCTCGCCTTCCGATTCTGGGTATAGCTTGAATGTTCTTACATTCGTTACTTTTCCAGATCGTGGCTTCGGATGCAGCTGAGGAGGACAGAAAAATTCATGACGAGGTTGAGGCGATGACCGACGTTGCACACCCAACACATGGTTTATGGCTGCATCGTCCGAAGGCCGTCATCATGGCGAAGTTCAAGTACCGGGTGATGAAGGCACACTATTATTTTGACAAATACTATGCCCTTCTTACGATGGTTTGGCACACCTTGTTTCCTCCGGATCGTGCACCCGAAACTTTGTCTGGCTTGTTCACCCGATTCAAATCTCCGGAAAGGATTCGGCTGCTGGTGCGGAAAGAGCTTCTAGCTGGTGCTGAGCTTGCTTTTGCTTCAATATTGGCATGCCATCCATCTTTAGATTTAAGAGCTGTGGCAAACACTGAAAGGGATTTAGGCCAGTACTATGATGCTGCTAGAGGTCCTTCTCACACCATTGTTTCTCGGATGGAGTCATGTCTTGAAAAGGAACTGAAGGCCCACTGGGACCGGGGATCCCGATTATGAACGTAATAGCCTTGTATTTCGCATAAGATCGTTTGCCGCGTACGCCGCACGCTTATGTTTATTTGTTTGATACTTTATTGTCGAGTGCGGCCGAGTGATCGGCCTCAACCTCGCTTACTCGACGACTTCGTTATATTTTATGCAATGTTATTGCGAAGTCGATATGTAATTTATGCAAAAGTTCGGCTCGTCACACGGTGCACCTGTTTGAGCCTTATTTTAATGTAACCATCGACCGCAAGCACTCGCGTATTTTCGAGGCTTGGATTGGTTGTTTTTTGTATGTCATTAATCTTAGCTCTCGCTGAGAGTATTTAATTAATGTCATCGTGTAAACACGTTTTTTCTGGGCCAACACTCCCGATGGGAGTTAGGCCAACGCTCCCGATGGGAGTTAGGCCAACGCTCCCGATGGGAGTAAGAGCCGATGGAAGCGGTTCCGAACGTTTCGTTCGGGTGCCAAAGCCTGAAGCAGGAAAAAGAGTAACAGAAATCTGATTAGATCTTTATTCATAATGCAAAGCAACCTTATAGGCCGTTGAAAAAAAGAACAATTGTATCCTATGTATAAAACCGTCGCAATTGCGCGATGTTCCACGGATTCTCGACGTCTTTTCCTGATTCTGGGATTCTTGAGCCGATAGGCTCCTCCCCGGTATCACTTCGGTGACGATGTATGGTCCTTCCCATGGGGATTCTAGCTTCAAGGGTCTTTTTGCTTCAACCGAAGTACCATATCTCCAACACCGAAACTTCGACCGCGTATTCGTCGGTTGTGATAATTTCTCGCTGCTTGCCGGTAGACCGTTGTTCTTGCCGAGGCGATATCTCGTGCTTCGTCAAGGAGATCGACAAGCATCTTGTAGCGCGATATTGGAGGAGGACTCGTGTACGCCGTTACTCGAGGTGCTTCAAATCGGACGTCGGCCGGCAGGATCGCTTCGGCTCCGTACACCAGGAAGAACGGAGTGTATTGAGTTGACCCGTTGGGGGTGGTACGCAAACTCCATAGCACGGATGGTAATTCTTCGACCCGGCTCCGCCGCACCTTTAAGGCGTTTCTTTAAACCATCCCCTATTAAACCATTGATCCTTTCCACCTCGGCCATTGGTCCGTGGGTGAGAGATCGATGCGAACTTCAATTTGATTCCTCCATCGTCACAAAATTTCCTGAATTCCTCGGAATCGAAATTGGAACCGTTGTCTGTGACGATGCTATGGGGCATACCAAATCGACATGTTATTCCTTTGAAGAATTGAACCGCCGTTTCAGCCTTTTGATTTCGCACTGGTACTGCCTCGATCCACTTAGTGAATTTGTCGATTGCAACCAGTAAGTACGTGTGTCCTCCGGTGATGATCTTGGCAAGTGGTCCAACTTGATCAAGTCCCCACCGAGCGAACGGCCATGCCAAAGGTATCGTCATTAAATCCGTTGCAGGAGCGTGTGGTTTCGACGAGAAACGTTGGCACGCATCGCACTTCATGACTAGATCCCCGGCATCCGATGCCGCCGTTGGCCGCAAAATCCTGCCCTAAAGGCTTTCGCCACAAGGGCTCGCTTCTCGCATGATGCCCGCAGGTTCCTTCATGTATTTCGCGCAATGCTGCTTTTCCATCGTCAATGGCGATGCACCTCTGGAAGATCCCTGAGATGCTGCGCTTGTAAAGCTCACCATTTATTACTGTAAAGGCCTTTGATCGCCTAACGACTCGCTTAGCTTCCGCAGAGTCTTCTGGCAGCTCTTGTTTTGACACGTACACTAAAAATGGTTTGGTCCATAGAGGCTCGAGGAGTAGGACTTGCTCGGAAGAAAGGACTGGAGATTCTTCAGCCGAAGGTTTTTGCGATGAGCTTTTTTCCAATTCTTCACCCGATGGTTTTGCAGACGGTTTTTCTTTAATTGATCTTTGAGCGATCACTTCGTAAAAGACTCCATCTGGAATGGGGGAGCATGTGGACCCGATGTTCGCTAAAGTGTCGGCTTCCTCGTTACTGGCTCTGCCGATGTGCTTAAGCTCGCATCCTTCGAATTTAGCCTCCATGTTCTGATATAGCTGCCGATAAGCAACCATGTTGTCGCTGACCGCATCGCACAAGTTCATTGACTGCTGGACCACCAAGTTCGAATCTCCGTAAATTTCTAGGCGCGTAGCGCCACACGCCTTCGCCATTTTCATTCCGTGCAGCAGCGCTTCGTATTCCGCTTCGTTGTTTGTTGGTAGGGAGAAATTCATACGCAGTATATACTTCATTTTATCTCCCCGTGGTGATATCAGCACCACTCCTGCCCTCGCTCCCGTACTTCGTTTTGACCCATCAAAGTACATTACCCATGACCCCGACATGTCGGGTGTTGCTGGTGTCTGTGATTGGATCCAATCTGCCACAAAATCTGGAAGGATTTGGGATTTTACCGCCGTTCGGTTGACGTAAGTTATGTCGTGTGGCGCTAACTCGATGGCCCATTGAGATACTCGACCTGTGGCTTCTGGATTGGTCATTATGCTCTTCAGGGGTGCTTCGCTCACAACTTTGATCGGGTGCTCCGTGAAGTAGTGCCTCAGCCTTGCGAGCCGACCTCCATACCGCATATGCCAACTTCTCGGTGATGAGGATACCTCTGTCTTGCGGGGGTAAGCACTTCACCGAGGTAGTAAACAGGCCTCTCGCACACCATGAACTCTCCCCGCTTCTTCTCGCTCGACAACCAAGACGCTATCGAAGACTTGAGCTGTAGCGGCTATGTACATCGCCAGTTGTCTCCTTTTCGCGCGGAGTCACGAGTACCGGGAGGTCGATAGGATTTTCTTCAAGTTGTCAAAGGAGTCTTGTGCTTCCTTTGTCCACTCGAACTTTTCTCGACTTTTTCATCAAGTTATAGAAGGGCAAAGCTTTCTCCCTAGCTTCGCGATGAACCTCGCTAAGCGCCGCTAATCGACTCGCTACCGCCGCACTTGGTGCGGATTCTTTGGCGGCTCCATGTCGAGAATAGCTTTGATCTTCAAGGGATTGGCCTCGATTCCTCCGGCTGATATGAAGTATCCGAGTACTTGCCCTCCCCGGCACTCCAAAGAAACACTTCTTGGGATTTAGCTTAATTTTGTATCTCGTCCGCATTGTCAAAGGTCTCTCGCAAGTCATCGATGAGTGTGGCTGCGTGCTTTGTTTTCACCACGATGTCGTCGATGTAGACTTCAATGTTTCTTCCAATCCGCTCCGCGAGGCAGTGCTTGCATGCAGCGTTGATAAGTAGCTCCCGCATTTTTTAACCCGAAGGTCATGACGTTGTAACGTAAAACGCCGTGTGGAGTGATGAACGCGGTTAGCTCCTCGGTCCTCCTTCTTCGCCTTGATCTGGTTGTACCCGGAGTATGCATCGAGGAAAGAGAGACGATCGCATCCGGCTGTAGAATCGACTATTCGATCTATTCGAGGCAATGGGAAATGATCTTTTGAGGCAGTGTTTGTTGAGGCTAGTGTAATCGATGCACATGCGAAGGGCGGTTGTGTCCTTTTTTGGCACCATGACTGGATTAGCCACCCATTCGGATTCCTTAAGCTCTCGGATGAATCCCGCCTTGCGGAGCCGATTAACTTCTTCACCGATTGCTCTTCTTTTGGGTTCAGAGAATCGTCGCATCGACTGCTGTACTGGCTTGGCTGTCGGGTCAACATTTAGGGCGTGCTCAGCCGAGTTCCCCGGGGATACCTGGCATGTCGGATGGCTCCCATGCAAATATCTCCCGGCGCTCACGGAGGAACTCGATGAGCGCGCTTTCCTATGCGACATCTAGGTCAGCCGAGGTGTTGACCGTTTTCTTCGGATCAGTTGGGTGCACCTGCAGTTTCTTGGTTTCCTTTGTAGTATCGAACTCATCGGATCTTGCGTTTCGATTGTCGGCTGGTGGCTGTGCGTGATCTGTAATGGCGTCGATCGCGTTGAGTTCCTCCTTGGCTCCAAATTTCGAGGCGATCTTCTGAAATTCCCTCGTCGCAGCTTGTCCGACCGAGCGAAGCTGCCGTGAACGGTTATTGGGGTCCCGTTGTTGCCTCGGCATCTTTAGCTTCAGGTATGCATAATGAGGCACGGCCATGAATTTGGCAAACGCAGGTCCGCCGAGGATGGCGTGGTACCGAGATTCCCGCCGACTACCTCGAACTCAATCCTTTCTTTCCTGAAATTGCCGGGCGTGCCGAAGACCACGTCCAATGATGTTTTTCC
>NC_061514.1:265513138-265533999 GCF_022539505.1 Lolium rigidum
TACTTATGCACTTTATCTCTTATTAAGTTGCTTGTTGAGCGATAACCATGTTTACGGGGACGCCATCAACTATTCTTTGTTGGATATCATGTGAGTTGCTATGCATGTCCGTCTTGTACGAAGCAAGAGAGATCTACCACCTTCATGGTTGGAGCATGCATATTGTTAGAGAAGAACTTTGGGCCGCTAACTAAAGCCATGATTCATGGTGGAAGTTTCGGTTTGGACATATATCCTCAATCTCATATGAGAATAATAATTGTTGCCACATGCTTATGCATTAAAGAGGAGTCCATTATACTGTTGTCCATGTTGTCCCGGTATGGATGTCTAAGTTGAGAATAATCAAAAGCGAGAAATCCAAAATGCGAGCTTTCTCCTTAGACCTTTGTACAGGCGGCATGGAGGTACCCCATTGTGACACTTGGTCAAAACATGTGCATTGCAAAGATCCGGTAGTCCAAGTTAATTAGGACAAGGTGCGGGCACTATTAGTATACTATGCATGAGACTTGCAACTTGTAAGATATAATGTACATAACTCATATGCTTTATTACTACCGTTGACAAAATTGTTTCATGTTTTCAAAATAAAAGCTCTAGCACAAATATAGCAATCGATGCTTTCCTCTTTGAAGGACCATTCTCTTTACTTTTATGTTGAGTCGGTTCACCTATCTCTCTCCACCTCAAGAAGCAAACACTTGTGTGAACTGTGCATTGATTCCTACATACTTGCATATTGTACTTGTTATATTACTCTATGTTGACTATTATCCATGAGATATACATGTTACAAGTTGAAAGCAACCGCTGAAACTTAATCTTCCTTTGTGTTGCTTCAATACCTTTACTTTGATTTATTGCTTTATGAGTTAACTCTTATGCAAGACTTATTAATACTTGTCTTGAAGTACTATTCATGAAAAGTCTTTGCTATATGATTCACTTGTTTACTCATGTCATCACCATTGTTTTTGATCGCTGCATCCACTACATATGTTTACAAATAGTATGATCAAGGTTATGATGGCATATCACTTCAGAAATTATCTTTGTTATCGTTTTACACCTCGGGACGAGCGAGAACTAAGCTTGGGGATGCTGATACGTCTCAGACGTATCGATAATTTTTATGTTCTATGCCATATTATTGATGATACCTACATGTTTTATGCACACTTTATGTCATATTCGTGCATTTTACGGAACTAACCTATTAACAAGATGCCGAAGTGCCGGTTCACGTTTTCTGCTGTTTTTGGTTTCGAAATCCTAGTAACGAAATATTCTCGGAATTGGACGAAACGAAGACCCAGGTGCCTATTTTTCCACGGAGCTTCCGGAAGACCGAAGAACACACGAAGTGGGGCCACGAGGTGGCGACACCACAAGGCGGCGCGGCCCGGGGGGCCCGCGCCGCCCTATGGTGTGGCCCCTCGTACGGCCCCCGACTACTGCCCTTCCGCCTACTTAAAGCCTCCGTCGCGAAACCCACGATGCGAAAAAACCACGATACGGAAAACCTTGCGAGACGCCGCCGCCGCCGATCCCATCTCGGGGGATTACGGAGATCTCCTTCGGCACCCTGCCGGAGAGGGGATTCATCTCCCGGAGGACTCTACACCGCCATGGTCGCCTCCGGAGTGATGAGTGAGTAGTTCACCCCTGGACTATGGGTCCATAGCAGTAGCTAGATGGTTGTCTTCTCCTCATTGTGCTTCATTGTTGGATCTTGTGAGCTGCCTAACATGATCAAGATCATCTATCCGTAATTCTATATGTTGTGTTTGTCGGGATCCGATGGATAGAGAATACCATGTCATGTTAATTATCAAGTTATTACACATGTGTTGTTTATGATCTTGCATGCTCTCCGTTTCTAGTAGAGGCTCTGGCCAAGTTTTTACTTTTAACTCCAAGAGGGAGTACTTATGCTCGATAGTGGGTTCATGCCTGCATTGACACCAGGACGATGACGAGAAAGTTCTAAGGTTGTGTTGTCTTTGTTGCCACTAGGGATAAAACATTGGCGCTATGTCCGAGGATGTAGTTGTTGATTACATTACGCACCATACTTAATGCAATTGTCCGTTGTTTAGCAACTTAATACTGGAGGGGTTCGGATGATAACCTCGAAGGTGGACTTTTTAGGCATAGATGCGGTTGGATGGCGGTCTATGTACTTTGTCGTAATGCCCAATTAAATCTCACTATACTTATCATGTCATGTATGTGCATTGTTATGCCCTCTCTATTTGTCAATTGCCCGACTGTAATTTGTTCACCCAACATGCTTTTATCTTATGGGAGAGACACCTCTAGTGAGCTGTGGACCCCGGTCCATTCTTTAATACTGAAATACAAATCTGCTGCAATACTTGTTTTTACTATTTTCTCTGCAAACAATCATCTTCCACACAATACGGTTAATCCTTTGTTACAGCAAGCCGGTGAGATTGACAACCTCACTTGTTTCGTTGCGGCAAAGTACTTTGGTTGTGTTGTGCGGGTTCCACGTTGGCGCCGGAATCTACGGTGTTGCGCCGCACTACATCCCGCCGCCATCAACCTTCAACGTGCTTCTTGGCTCCTCCTGGTTCGATAAACCTTGGTTTCTTTCCGAGGGAAAACTTGCTGCTGTGCGCATCATACCTTCCTCTTGGGGTTGCCCAACGAACGTGTGAAATACACGCCATCAAGCATATTTTCTGGCGCCGTTGCCGGGGAACTGAAGAAAAGCTACACCACAAAGATTTCTAACTCCCACGTCAACTACGCGCCAACGGCCGACACGGCCGTGGTGCCGGCACCGCCGAGCGCGCCCACAGTCAGCATGAACACACGCCCGTCGTCCTCGGCCACGAGCAGCAGACGCGGCACGGATGCTGGCACCTGGAACCGGCTCACCTTGCCGTACTTGAGGGTGTGCAGGGGCACGGTGTGGACGGACGCGAGGTGGCCCGCGAGCACCTCAGGCGAGGCCGCGAAGCCGGTGCAGCCGGACTCCGTGCAGTGGCACGGCGCGTGCGTGTTCTGGTGCTCGCCGGACTCGTGGTAGACGACGAACCGCCCGCACCCGTCGTGGGGGCACGCGACCTTGGCCGACGACACCACCGCATCCAGCGCGGGGCAGAGGCCGAAGACATCGTCGGCCTCCTCGCACGCCTCGCACAGGTAGCGTGGGAGCGCGGCCACGTAGACGCCACACGCCAAGTGCCCGCCTTTGCACTGCACACAGGAGCAAATTAAACCAACCGGAGTTGGCAATGACAAAACAAATCTGCGCGCAGTCTTCTTCTTCCACGAAAGAATCGGACGGAACTAACCTGGAGGACGGGAGGCTTGAAGGGGCGGCCTCCTGCACGGCGACCTCTTGCTCCACGTGGCCGTTGGGAAGCTCGTGCCCGCCTTCTTGGCGCTGCTCTCGTCCATGGCCGACGGGGAGCCCCCGTTCCTCCTCTCGGCGCTAGCACCCTTCATCATCCTTCCTTGAAACAAAGTAGATCGCAGCTCAACTCGACGGTGAAAAGAAACCCCACTCGATCACGGGAGAAAACAGAAGGGAAACACATGACTTGTGAGAAAGGACAGATTTGTTGAGTAGAGCATCTAACTAACTGGACAAAGCCACAACCCAAATGACTAACACACGCACATTGAAACATAGGATGGAGACCATGGCCGCGGCCTAGTCCGTGGCGGCGCCGAGTCCGTGGCCGTGGCCGAGTCCTTAGCGCCGAGTCTGTGGCGGTGCCGCCGCGACATAGAGAGAAGAGCGAGAGGAGGAGCGCCGAGTGTTAGGGTTAGGGTCGAGAAAAAGAGAGAAGAGCGAGAGGAGGAGTCCGTGGTGGTGCCGCCGCGACGTAGAGAAGAGCGAGAGGAGGAGCGCCGAGTGTTAGGGTTAGGGTTTTTTGCTTTCTTCATTTCAATTGTTATCCATCTAGCAATCTGTTATATGATCATGACATGATAAATGAAATATAATTGCTTTCTTAATTTTGTAGTGACATTGAGGTATGGCGGACGGCACCTTCGTCCGAGATGAGGAGGGGGAAGAAGCGGTGCGAGAAATTGATCTATGAGAGTGCCGTGGTACGGAACCCGATGGAGATGAGAACGAGTTCGAAGACTTTCTGAATGATTTCGGCGAGGGACTTGAGTCTGAACAAGTTAGAAGAGACAACGAAGTGTCCATAACAAACTCCGGCGATGTGTATATTTATGTATCAATTAGTCTATGTTCATCGATCCCTAGATGCATTCATTTATTTGTATTGCACTTACTAACGAATATTTTTTTCTTTTAGCCTTCTGCATCATCGATCAAGTCTGTTAAAACAAAACGAGGCCCGACGAGAGTGTTAAAGGGCGAGGGAAGGTTAGCCCTCACGGCATTTAAGGCTAATGGTGAACCGGAGCATCCCAAAGAGTTCTGCCGCAAATTTACAAATCAAGCCGGAGTTCTTGTTAGGGACCATGTACCGATCAGCATTCAAGAGTGGAATAAGCCGAAGAAAGCGGGGACCGAAGCTAGTTATGTCAACGACGCGATGAAAACTTTTCTTTGGGACACTCTATCGACACGATTCAGCCTACCGGAAGACATGACGGAAGGCCGGAAGAATAAAGTCGGGGAATGGACATGGAAGAAGATGGCCATACAATTCCGGACACTGGAAGAAAAATTTATGGGACAAATATAAGAATGAAGATCCAGTATTCGATGATAATCTAGTGAAGATAAAAGATCACTGGCCCGCATTTAAGGAGTATAAGCAATCGTCTACTTTTGTGTCCCGATCGGAGACAAATACGAAAAATGCTGCAAAGAAGAAACTTTGGCATCATTTGGGGTCAGGTGGCTACAAGACTGCCATTCCGAAGTGGACAGCTTTTGAAAATAAACAGATGGATGCAGGAATCACTCCACAGACATGGGACTGGCCCGAACGGTCCAAGTTCTGGTTGTTCGCGCATGGGGCAGGGTTGGACCCAAATACAGGGCTGATCGTTGCGAAGGGAAAATGGAAGGAAAAGATTGAGGCAATCGTACCGAAGCTTGTAGATGCAATTAAAAAGGTCGAGAAGGGAGAGTACATTCCCGATAGAGAGAATGACGAGCTAACACTCGCTGCGGGAACCCTGAACACGTTGGACGGGTACGAGCTCGCCCAGGTCTCACCATGAAGGAAGCGTTCCCGGAGTCCGCTGACACTTATAGAAGCCGTTCGCGGAAGAAGAAGAAGGACGCCGACACGTTAACAGAATTGTTATATAGGGTGGAGGCGCTTGAGAAAAATCAGAGGGCACCTGATCAGCCGTTGTTTCTACAGGATCCACAAGCCGATGCTGCCCCATCTCAGCGAAGAAGCAGTGTCGGTTCCTCGCATCTTGATGGATGTGGAGGAAGCTACCCTGTGGATTATGTCACGGAGAAGACAGATTGCGAGCTACATATGTTATTCAGGACTGCGTCCGTTAAGGTGGCGGTCGGCTATGTGTACCCAAGTGAAGATGGAGCAATGCACCATCATATGCCCATTCCACCTGGCTGTGTTCGTGTCGGGGTGGATGAAGTTGTTCCGGGTTTTGAAACAGTGGAGCTTGATATTCCTAGAGGTGAAGATGAGAGGACACTGGCCGATGTCAAGCACGGTTTCGCCCTATGGCCGAAGAAGTACATCGTCCTTTTGCAAAGGCAACCGACTCCTCCACATGAGCATCAAAGGCCCTCGACTCCTCCTCCTAGCAGTCCACATGAGCAGCAAAGTCCACACCTACCTGAGAGGGACCCCAGCGTGAGTCCACCACCTCGAGATCCTCCGTGTAAGACAGCGCCCATTAAGCGGAACGGTACGCCGCCTAGGAAGAAAGCTAGAAAGGAGAAACCACTGCTGCCTATTGAGAAGTTACCTTGGGAAAAAACTCCCGAGGAAAACCAGGAAGCCGTTGACTCCCAGCTGAGGGCCTTTTTTGCTAAGAAAGAGCCAGAGATACCTTTTGAGAAGACACTAGATCCGGTGAAAGTTGTGCGTACCGTTGAGAATCTATATGACCCTGTACCATCGCCGCGATCTGACTATAGGCGTTCTATTGAAAGGTCGTATGACGATATGATGCAGGCGAAAAAACCCACTACCAGCTTGGGTATCAAGGAGATAAAAGGGATACACCAAGTCTACCAGCTCGGACAACAACCCGTTCAATCGGCCCCCCTCTCAAGGTGTTTGACGAGAAGGCCGTTCAAAGTTCTCGGCAATACACCGATTACCCCTTAGCTGAAGTACAATATCAATTTGTTCAAGGGAAAGATTTGGTCGAGAATCTCAGGAAGCTACCAACAAGAATGCGTAACTTGCATACGTGGTACGGTGTTGCCACAAAGGGAGGGATCGAGACTATCATGGTGCGAGTTAAGGAAGAGCACTACTTCCAAGAATACTCTGTGAACGTTGACTTCACCGAACTCTTCCAGTTATACAATCTTCGGGCCCTCGACAAATCTATCATCAGTTGCTATTGTCTGTAAGTGATTTATTTATATAATTTGAGAAGTCTTTAGCTCGGCTCCTTCATTATCTGCAAATTATAATCTTTTGTGCGCTATGTTATGCAGATCGAAGATGCTCGAATGCAAAAGGGATGAAATCACGGACATTGGGTTCATTGACCCGGACACAACGCATGTCAGGACCATAGAAGAACCCCTCTATAACAGGGATACACCGGAGACTTTGCTAAGGTTTTTGAAGCGACAACGTGACAAAAAGATAATACTTTGGCCTTACAACTTCCAGTGAGTGTTACTCTCTTATAACACATTCTATTTTGCTCACCATATGTTAAAATATTAACTGATGACTTATATATATGACACTACATATTTAAACATGCGCAGGTTTCACTTTATTCTTCTCGTCATTAAAATGTACGAAGGAGAAGTTGAAGTCTTTGACTCACTAACCAAAGAGCCTATACTATACAAGTCTTGTTTTCTTATGCTCAAAAGGTAATTTAAATTCTTATCGGTTTTTTTGTGAATTTCCCGATATCAAGCTGATTGATAACTCTTTTGTGCATTTTCTTTTGTCGGGCAGCGTATGGGAAACTTTCATCAAGGAAGATCAGTCCTTTCAATGGGCACCGAAGCTGATATGGCGTGCGAACAAAGTAAGTAATAGTTACCTAGGTCCACACACCTTTATCATACTTGATTATTGTTTGACTGAATTATATTCTTGTACGAAATGCGCGAAACAACCGGAGGGGACTGATCTATGTGGATACTACGTTTGCGAGTACATCCACGGAATTGTCGACGAGAGAGCGAATAATGAAAGAAATAAAGAGGTACGAAAACAATATTCACAAATTTATTTTGTTACCATAAGTTGTGCTTGAGTTTCGGTAATAATTGTTTGATTTGTGATTTGATATATACATATATATACACACACACATAGCTCATGTATTCATTTGTATCTTATTCTTTTACAGTTGAGAAGAAAGCGGGAGAAGATCACAATCGAGGAGCGCTTCAAAGCAATTTGCGAGGAATTGGCGGGATTTTTTCCTTCGGGAAGTCATACCACCGTTCCACTATGCATAAAGATCTTCTCCCGCTCCTCGATTGCTTTGTGTATATATAGTTCGACTCGGAGTGTACCACTATGGTACATGTAATAGATAGTATGCCTCGGAGAGTACCACTACGCATGAAGATCGATCTTCATGCATGTACTACTTTATTCTGGTGCATCGACTTGATATGCATCGAAGAGTACTACTTATGCAATTACATATGTGTTATATTATATGCACCAACTTGATATGCATCACCTTGATCTTCATGTACTACGTAAACTCAAACGTGTTTCTGGTGCATCGACGTGAAACGCATCGATACCCCTAAACCCCTGCAAAAATCCTAAACCATGAATTCTCTGCCGCGGCAGACAACCTTTGGTACCGGTTTGTAATACAAACCGGTACCAAAGCTCCCTCGTCGTGCGCTCTCCTAGGCGCCCACATGGAGGCGCCATTAATACCGGTTTTCGTAAGGAACCGGTACGAAAGGGGGGGCCTTTTGTACCGGATCTTTTATACCGGTTGAGAAATCGGTGCAAATGGCCCTTACGAACCGGTATAGATGAGCGTTTTTCTACTAGTGTAGCAGTTCCCTCTAATGGCATGACATGGATCTCATTGCTTAGAATCTGCTCGAGGACCGCTTGCCCCACTCGATCAATATCGCATGCAGTGTCGATAACCTGTCCTAGTCCCAGATGATCCCATACCTGGCGAGCTCTCTGAAACTCAAAAAGGAGATGTTTAGTATCTTCAGCTCCAGTAAGACATAACGGGCACTATGGACTAACTCTCAAGTGCCGATTAGCCAGTATCACCCTGCATGGTAAGGTCTCCTGCATGATCCGCCATATGCAAATTTTAACCTTGCTAGGTACTCTCAATTTCCAAATCGTCGCCCACATCGGGTGCTCCTTCATTGGTCCATCATCTGGACGATTTATCCTGTGACCAAACTGGCTTTCCCACTCTACAAAATAAGCAGACCGGACCGAAAAATGCTTGTTTTGGTAAAGTGCCACGATACGAAATCTTCCATCATGTGTTACTCATATTTCTTTGTGCATACAAAAGCATCACAAATCATTTTTGTGAGACATTGAGCGACAACAACAAACACGGCCACGGTTCAAGCGAGATGCTCCTTCCGTTCATAAAAAAATGTCGAAGGTTTATCTATATTTAAATATATCTATATACTAAAAAGATATTTAAATACATCTAAATTTAGAGAGTGAATTTTGTACTTACATGTATGGGTGTGGATCTTTTCGTCACCATCCATTTATTTCTTAAGATTCCTTTTCTATCCAAATATCAAAGCACAATCAACAATGACGGAAAACATTTTTTACAGACAGATGTTGTATTAATTTTCTTGCGAGATTAGTCTAACCAATCAGCCGGCCCTATTGAAAATTTCAGAACCAAAATTTCGTGGACCGGTCATCCGAATAGCTCCCACGCACGCGCACGCCCTCGCTGGCCACGCCGCACTCGTTTGCGCCCACGATGGCCACTCCGCCGCCGCCACCGGCCAAATACGATAATCTCCGTCCGAGGATTTGAGGCGTCGTGGGAGCAGGACACTGAGCGAGATCACTGTGTGGGCGTGGCGTGTGCAGACCTCTAGAACAGCCGCGCAACCGCATCACCTCCGCCTTTTCTCTCTGCTTCCACCCCCGCCGCCAACCTATTACCCCAAGGTAACCCTACCCGATTCGGCTGGACGCTGTGCGAGAGTCGAGATTTGTGGTTTTCTCAAGGTATTCTACCTTTTCCTCGCAATTTACTCCTAGACCAACAATTTATTCCAAACGTAGATGCCGCTGCTATCGACGGGATTGCACTTGAAGCATAAGAACTCACAGCAACTTCGTCTAATCCTCGTGCAGGTCCGATCCATTCATCCCATCGCGTTTCCCGACTAATTTCTTCGTACCAAATTTGCTGCGACCATCTAAAGCCATAGTGCAGGCTATCTGTTCGACGGAATGTCCCGCAAGAAAGTAAAAGTTGACACTGTCGAGGGAGATGCCGCCGCTGCCGATGATCGTCTTAGTGCCCTCCCGGACGACCTCCTCCACAAGGTCATGTCGTTCCTGAGGGCGTGGGAGGTGGCTCGCACCTGCGTGCTCTCGCGCCGCTGGCGCAACCTCTGGGCTTCCGCGCCCTGCGTCGACCTCCGGGTCTGTTGCAAACACCGTCACCGCTGGCTCCCTCTGCGCCTCACCAGGTTCGCCAACCACTTCTTGCTCCTGCGCGAGGTGTCTGCGCCGTTGCACACGCTCCGGCTCCTGTCCACCGCCGACCTTAACGGTACTCCTACGCTCCCGTACAGCCCCAAATACGACGAGGACGGGGAGGATTACTGCTCTACGGATGTCGAGATGTGGATCCGTGCTGCCATAAACCGCGGGGCTCGCTTTATCCAGCTTAGTAAACATCCAAGGCAGGATGACTTATCTGACCTTGAGTCCGTGCCCCTCATCTCCTGCCACCTCAAACACCTGCACCTATCGGGTACAATGTTGTACGACAGGACACTAAGGCAGCTCTGTTGTCAGTGCCCTTCTTTGGAAATCCTGGAGCTCAAGGAGTGCCACTTGGATGGCCCCCAGATATCATCTACCTCACTTATCAGTTTGACCATGGTCGACTGCAGGATCAGGACAGAACTCTCCATCGCTGCTCCAAACCTCGTATCACTGCGCTGTGTCAATCCGTACCACCATGCTCCCTCATTCGAAAACATGGGGACTCTGGCCACGGCCACCATCACGCTTAAGGACTCTTTCTTGCATGATAAGTTTGAAGACAGGTACATTGAACCCGATCCAGAAGTGTTTGAGTGTGACAGCAGCAGTGACCGTGAATCAGATGATGATAGTGATGCTGATAGCAATTTGAGTGAAGAATTCTATGGTGATGAAGTTTTAGGTGGCCAAAATGTTATCCGCAGCCTTTCAAATGCTACAAGTTTGGAGCTGATAGCTGATGTCGGAGAGGTATAAATATGAATCTGTTGCTGATATTTGTCGGCTATTTTATTTGCAGAAAAAAATTGTACTTCACAAAATCCTTTTTACTGGACATCTTGGGCATTTTTTTCCACTCCAATACCAACAGCTGGTTACATACTCATAGTCACAACAAATGACCTGCTAAGTTATGGGAAATAATTCTAGCTTTATCGTAATATATAATAAGATTGTATAACCAAAGTGCATGTAATATGAGTAGCTTGCCAGGAGCATTTTTGTTATCATTTTTCTTTTCCAATGATGTATCCTTATCACCATGTCTACAGTCTAACGATATCATCCTCTTAGCAACTTAACCAGAAGCAAACATTCATTTCCAAACAAATGTCTAATTGCTTGTACGTTAACTATGTTATTATTCTTTTCCTTGGACTGAATAAATTCACTTCTGTGTACCATATGAAGTTGATTCTGAATAGGGAAATGGAAATGTGCCCAATTTTTAGCAACCTAAAGGTGTTAACCCTTGGTGAATGGTGTATGGCTGATGACTTCCATCCATTAGTCTTGTTCCTGCAGCATGCTCCAAATCTGGAGAGGCTTTTTCTTAAACTTAAAGTGGTATGGCCATTGTTATACTACATTTATATTGAGCTGTGATAATTTAGTTTTTACCTATTTCATGACATTCATTTTGTTCTGCGACAAGGATCATGAGGAAATAGAAGACGATATCAAACCAGAGGGTAGATCGTTTGTTTGCAAAAACCTTGCGACGGTCGAGATAAAATGTCCCAAGGATGATGAAAGAGTTCATGTGTTAGCACATTTCTTCGTGGCTAATGGCATAGCCATGGAAAAGATATCTGTCTATCACCGTCCGACTCGCCAAACTTGTGAGTCATGTATTCTTACCTTATCTCACACAAGTCTTTCATTATTATTATTTTGGTTAAATGACACTAAAGCCACAAAATGTTGTTATATTTGCAATGTGAGTCAGTTTGTTTTTGGAGCTTGATCAGAATTTATACAGTGTAAACTTATTCGCTTCCTCACACTTCAACCAGGCAAATCCTTGGCCTTAAGATGGGGCTGATGAGTAGAACCTACAGTTTTGGCGGTAAGATCTTACATCTGATTACATAGCTTTTTATTGACTGTAAGGATTACAAGTCCTATCTTATGATGTAAATCCACTTTATACTTAACACAGATTTGAGGAACAAGAAACTACCAACATGTCAAAATATTTGGTGTCTTTGTCAGTGCACGTTCTCTAAAGTTATAGTTTCCCCCTTTTTTACTAATATACATCTACAAATGCTATGGAAATGTAATTTGACAAGAATGTATGTTATATGACCAACCTTTGTGCGTATCTCTGAAGTCTGATCATTTGTTGTGTACCTTAGAATTTTGAACAGTGGAAGGCTATCTTAATGACAAAATGTTAGTCCATGCAGATGATCCTCTCACACGGCACAGATCATGGCTGCAGAATTAAACAGAGCTGCTGATGCTTCTTGTGCGTATCTCTGAAGTCTGAACCATGTGTGGGCCGTGTGGCTACATGAAACCCATAAAAAGTCAAGATTGTTTTTGTCGCGTTACGAGTTAACATTATTATATATAGTCAACATTAATTCGTACTTAGACAAGTACTATGAAAATGATGTTACCATGGTATTATATCCTAGTTATAAAAGTTTGGAGGTTAATTTGCTTAGTCCCGGCAAAATACCTCATACTTCAGCGTTCTATTCGATTACACATGTTAATCAGTAGGTACGTGTGCAATAAGGATTCCTAACAAAAAATTTGGGCTGCAAAGAGAAGGCATGTTTGGTCCATGGGCACGCAAATGTCCAGTACTCCTATGTGTGGACAAATAATTGAAACCTAGCGGTAAAACTATTAAAGTGCTAGTATATGATCGTAAGTGTTTGAATTTGGAGAATTTTTTTTGCATTAATTGTTTGAATTACATGGGGACATTTAACATAAAGCACGTTCCGCAAATGATGCTTTTGGTCGTCAAAATAGAGGGAGCATATGCTCCCATGTTCCAAAACATCACTCCCCAACGAGCTAAGTAATTTTCTCGGGCTGTAAAGGTGAACACATAATTAAGCTAAGCATGCTCCCTCATTCGCAAACCGTTTCTACTGTGTCACAAAGGAAGTGATCACGGTTGTAGTGGAACCTGGGTTCATAGTACCGTTGCAGCTGGAGTATGGAACTTTGGATTGGTCTAAACTAAGTAAGAATGTTGAAGCAATCGCCTAGTTAGTTAACTTTTTTTAGCAGCCCATATAGCTAGTTAATTTTCTATAATATTACGTGGAGTTCAGTTATCTTTGATGCCGGTGTAGGTCACCCAATCCTGCCTCAAGTAGTTTCCAAGTACTCCGTAAGAGCATCTCCACCGGTGCGCCCCAAATAGGCGCCGGCAGGAGCGCCGGCACCTCCGTTTGGGGACGCCGGCACAACATCCTCTATCTGGGGGAGCTGCTCCCACACCGGTGCTCCCAAACAGGCGGCCCTGATAGATAATTTGAATTTGAAATCTCAAACACAACCATAGAAATTCGAATAAGTCTACGAATATGAAGTTTGAGTCAACACATGGCCATGAAATACGAATAGGTTTTAGAATAAGAAGTTTGGGCCAACACACGGCCACCAGATCGCCGTTTCCGGCGCAAAAAAGGGCTTTCCAAGCCAGATGATCGCATGATCACACGAAGGAGGTCAGGGGCGGCGCAACCTCGTCCTTATAGAATTTTTCAATTTGAGTAAGAATCCCGTTGAAAAAAATGGAATTTGATTTTCAGGTGAATTTTGGAATAATATAAGAGATAAATAAACAATTGAATTTGAAAAAAAAAACCTCGCCCATGGACACGCCGGACCCGCTGCCGAACACCTGCTGGGTGCGCCTGCCGCCGCTGGGGGAGAGGTCGCGGGGAAGGCCGGTGCCGTCCGTCACGTGGCCCTGGGTGCGGCGCAGGTCAGGCGAATCATTCAGGTTGGGGAAGCGGAAGGCGCCGCTGCCCCCGAGTCGTTGAATCCGGCGAGAACGGGTCGTTGTTGTCGACGGTCATGCTGCTGTCCCCGAACTCGGGGGAGTAGCGCGGCCGTCCATCTGCAACAGCCGCATCTGCGAGATCGACAGCGCGTTCGCGGTATACCCCGCGTAGTAACCCGGCGACAACAGGGAGCTCGAGATGTTGTTCAGGCCGCCGCCCAAGCTCAGGCACGCTTCCGCAGAGGCCACCGCTTTCGCTGCGTCGAGGGCAGCGATGCGGCGTCTCATGCGGTCGGCCGTGACGAAGGCGCGGCGTTCAATCTACGTCTCCCAGTCCTCCTACGACATGGTCGCCGGCTTCTCCTTCGGCGCGACGGTGCGCATCTTCATCGGCGCCTTCGTCGGCGCCTTCGCTGCCTTCGCTGGAGCCCTTCTCTTCGGTGGCATGGCGCGGCGGCGAGGGTTTTTTGGGTTCGAGGCTGGATGGGAGATTGAGCGGCTGGCGGGAGAAATGAGCGGCGGAGGGGACGGGGTTTTGGGGGAGAAGATGTATATTTTGTTGTTGTGTGGCTGACAGGCGGCTCCCACGCCCAAAATTTTCAGCCTCGCGAGGCGCCGGCGCGCCCGATTTGTGCCCTTGGCGAAGGGGCCGGCACGGGGTTGCCGACGCTTCTATTGGGCTCCAAAAATCGCCGACGCCGTTTGGAGCGCCGGTGCGAGCCCATTTTCGCCCCCGGCCCCCAAAAAGCTATCGGGGCCGCTATCGGGCGCGCCGGTGAGATGCTCTAAGGGCATCCAACGGGGTGACGACTGTTTACGACCGAAAAATGCGTCTGCACTCAGGCTCAGCGGCCCGACGCATAGTGATCGGGTTGTCTCGGAGAAGGAAACGCAGCTCAAATATGTGTCTCGGATGTGTCTGTGCAGACGCTGCACGATCGCGCCACGTGACCGCTTGCGTCTGGGCGGACGTTTCATCGGGCCCACCTAGCAGCGATCATGGCTCGATGCGTCTTCTCAGCGGCGCCAATAATGGCAACGAGACGTCGCTTCGGCAGTCTGCGTGATGAGGACATCCCATCTATTGATACAACCGCTGTACCTACAGCCACACAAATACAAGGACCAATCACTCGAGCTCGTGCCAAACAACTTAACTATCAGGTACTTTCATTTCTTGGAACTATTCCTCACATACATGAGAATATGATGCTGCCTAAATCAGATATGTTTGTTACTCTTAGGAATGATGGACCTAGCATGGATGAAGAGGACAAGCATTGGAGCATGATCACACATGGAGGAGATGACAACAAGCATTTGAGGATTGAAGATGACGCCGAAAGTGAAGATTTTAGAACTTTGAAGCCACCATAAGAAGAGATGAAGACATGGACGAAATATAGAGTTTTCCACTTCATAATTTCGTCCATAGCATAATATGGTGCTGCGTCACCTTTAGTTTTGGGCCAGGCCCATGTCGTTTTCGCAGGAATTAAGTCAGGCAATTTTTAGAGTCCGTATTGAAGGGGGAAAGGCCTTCTAGGGTTTGGTTCGGCCACCATATGTATGGCTAGCCGAAACCCCACCTTTTCCTCCTTTAAATACCCCCATAGCCGTCACGTTTAGACTCGGATTTTGATTAGACTAAAAGTTAGCCATTGCTGCAACTCTCGTGTACTTCTTTTGAGGCCAACTCCCAGAACAAGACCGACTATTCGGAATCCCACCTTATTCAATAAAGCTTTCATCTATATTCGCAATATTCTGATTGCATCATTAGTTCTTACTTGTTCTCGATTTCAGGTAGGAATTAAGACCCTCGCTGGTCAGGCTGATCGCGCATCCGCAAGATCAGTAACTCCCGGAGATTGTCCTAGCGATTGCATTGGCACACGAGCTTTGCACGTGTAGTCGGATCGTCAAGCACGAACTCCACCAACAAATCGACGCTATCATACTCTCATCGAAAGATTGGCCACCTTTGCCCTATCACTGCGCCACGTTAATGGAGATGCCTCCCGTGCCGAGCGGCCACCGTCCACCTCCCAACGAAGTTAATGCCGATGTCACGTGTGCTGCGTTCCTCGGCTGCCTCCAGCGTATATAAAGAGGGCGCGCTCTAGGTTGCCTCATCTCATCTCCTTCACACAAACCCTAGCCGCCGCACAACCTCCACCGTAGCGTCACACCCCACAAGTCCGTGAGGGAATCCATGGATGGTCCAGGTGGCCAGTGATACGTCTCGAACGTACCTATAATTTCTTATGTTCCATGCTAGTTTTATGACAATACTCACATGTTTTACATACACTTTATATCATTTTGATGCATTTTCCGGTACTAACCTATTAACAAGATGCCGAAGCGCCAGTTTCTGTTTTCTGCTGTTTTTGGTTTCAGAAATCCTACACAGGAAATATTCTCGGAATTGGACGAAACAAAAGCCCACGGTCCTATTTTCCACGGAGGATTCCAGAACACCGAAGGAGATTCGGAGGCGGCCAGCAGGGGGCCCACCCCACAGGGCGACGCGGTCAGGCCCCCAGGCGCGCCGGCCTATGGGGAGGCCACCCCCTGGCTCCCCCGACGCTACCTCTTCGCCTATATAATCCTTCGTATCGGAAAACCCTAGTACCGAGAGCCACGATACGAGAAAAGTTACTGAGACGCTGCCGTCAACCCCATCTGGGGGGGTTCCGAAGATCACCTCCGGCACCCCGCCGAGAGGGGAATCATCACCGGAGGGCTCGTACATCACCATGCCCGCCTCCGGACTGATGCGTGAGTAGTTCATCCTTGGACTATGGGTCCATAGCAGTAGCTAGATGGTTGTATTCTCCTATTGTGCCATCATGTTTAGATCTTGTGAGCTGCCTATCATGATCAAGATCATCTATTTGTAATGCTACATGTTGTGTTTGTTGGGATCCGATGAATATGGAATACTATGTCAAGTTGATTATCGATCTATCATATATGTGTTGTTTATGATCTTGCATGCTCTCCGTTGCTAGTAGAGGCTCTGGCCAAGTTGATACTTGTAACTCCAAGAGGGGGTATTTATGCTCGATAGTGGGTTCATGCCTCCATTGAATCTGGGACAGTGACAGAAAGTTCTAAGGTTGTGGATGTGTTGTTGCCACTAGGGATAAAACATCAATGCTTTGTCTAAGGATATTTGTATTGTTTACATTACGCACAGTACTTAATGCAATTGTCTGTTGTTTGCAACTTCATACTGGAAGGGGTGCGGATGCTAACCCGAAGGTGGACTTTTTAGGCATAGATGCATGCTGGATAGTGGTCTATGTTCTTTGTCGTAATGCCCTAAGTAAATCTCATAGTAGTCATCATGATATGTATGTGCATTGTTATGCCCTCTCTATTTGTCAATTTCCCAACCGTAATTTGTTCACCCAACATGTTATTTATCTTATTGGAGAGACACCACTAGTGAACTGTGGACCCCGGTCCATTCTTTTACATCCGAAATACAACCTACTGCAATCATTGTTCTCTGTTGTTCTTTGCACGCAAACATCATTCTCCACACCATACGCTTAATCCTTTGTTTACAGCAAGCCGGTGAGATTGACAACCTCACTGTTAAGTTGGGGCAAAGTATTTTGATTCTGTTGTGCAGGTTCCACGTTGGCGCCGGAATCCCTGGTGTTGCGTCGCACTACACTCCTTCACCAACAAACTTCACGTGGCCTTCATCTCCTACTGGTTCGATAACCTTGGTTTCTTACTGAGGGAAAACTCGCTGCTGTACGCATCACAACTTCCACTTGGGGTTCCCAACGGACGTGTGCTTCACGCATCATCAAGCAACTTTTTCTGGCGCCGTTGCCGGGGAGGAATCAACACTCCATCAAGCCCCGTCACGCGCCATCAAACTTTTTCTGGCGCCGTTGCCGGTGAGATCAAGACACTGCAAGGGGAGTCTCTCACACCCAATCTCTTTACTTTGTTTATTGTCTTGCTTTATTTTATTTTCTGTCTTGTTTTCTTTCTTAATATCAAAAACACAAAAAAATTAGTTACTTGTTTTACTTTATTTAATTCGGTTTGCTTTACTTATGTTCATTATTGTTAAAATGAATACTCATGAGAACACTAAGTTGTGTGACTTCACTAGCACCAATAATAATGATTTCATATGCGCTCCTATTGCTCCACTCTGACTGCTGACAGAATTTTATGAAATTAAACCTGCTTTACTAAATCTTGTTATGAGAGAGCAATTTTCTGGTGTTAATACTGATGATGCTGCTGCCCATCTTAATAATTTTGTTGAACTTTGTGAAATGCAAAAGTATAAGGATGTAGATGGGGATATTATAAAACTGAAATTGTTTCAGTTCTCCTTAAGAGGAAGAGCTAAAGATTGGTTGCTATCTTTGCCTAAGAATAGTATTGATTCATGGACTAAATGTAAAGATGCTTTCATTGGAAGATATTATCCTCCTGCTAAAATTATATCTTTGAGAAGTAGCATTATGAATTTTAAGCAATTGGATAATGAACATGTTGCCCAAGCATGGGAAAGAATGAAATCTGTGGTAAAGAATTGCCCCACCCATGGAGTAACTACTTGGATGATTGATACGTCCCAAACGTATCTATAATTTTTGTGTTCCATGCTACTTTTATGATGATACTCACATGTTTTATACACATTATATGTCATATTTATGCGTTTTCCGGAACTAACCTATTGACGAGATGCCGAAGGGCCAGTTGCTGTTTTCTGCTGTTTTTGGTTTCAGAAATCCTAGTAAGGAAATATTCTCGGAATCGGACGAAATCAACGCCCAGCATCTTAGAATTCCACGAAGCTTCCAGAACACCCGAGAGGGACCAGAGAGCCACAGGGGGCCCACACACGAGGCTGGCGCGGCCTAGGCCCTGGCCGCGCCCCCCTATTGTGTGGCGGCTCCGTACCCCCTCCGACTCCGCCTCTTCGCCTATTTAAAGGTCCCTGACCTAAATCTTCGATACGAAAAAGCCACGGGACGAGAAACCTTCCAGAGCCGCCGCCATCGCAAAGCCAAGATCTGGGGGACAGGAGTCTCTGTTCCGGCACGCCGCCGGGACGGGGAAGTGCCCCCGGAAGGCCTCTCCATCGACACCACCGCCATCTTCATCACCGCTGTTGTCTCCCATGAGGAGGGAGTAGTTCTTCATCGAGGCTAAGGGCTGTACCGGTAGCTATGTGGTTAATCTCTCTCCCATGTACTTCAATACAATGATCTCATGAGCTGCTTTACATGATTGAGATCCATATGATGAGCTTGTAATCTAGATGTCGTTATGCTATTCAAGTGGATTTTACTTATGTGATCTCCGGAGACTCCTTGTCCCACGTGTGTAAAGGTGACAAGTGTGTGCACCGTGTGGGTCTCTTAGGCTATATTTAACAGAATACTTATTCACCGAGTTATGATTTGAGTTGGATGTCTCTATGAAATTGTGGTGTGTTAGTACCTCCTATGAATGCTCACGGTGACGGCGTGGGGTGTTTATTAGTACTTGGGAATACATCTTTAAGGTTTGCCTACATGATGAATTAGAGTTCGTTATCTTGCCGTAGAGTAATTCGGAGTAGCATAGTGAAGTGCTTATTTATATTCCTTTATGATTGCAATGTTGAGAGTGTCCACTAGTGAAAGTATGATCCGTAGGCCTTGTTTCCAAATACTGCAATCATCGCTTATTTCTTGTTTTATCTGCATCTTTACTTCCTGCAATATTACTACCATCAACGCACGCCAGGCAAGCTATTTTACGGCGCCGTTACTACTGCTCATATTCATTCATACCACTTGTATTTTACTATCTCTTCGCCGAACTAGTGCACCTATACATCCGACAAGTGTATTAGGTGTGTTGGGGACACAAGAGACTTCTTGTATCGTGATTGCGGGGTTGCTTGAGAGGGATATCTTTGACCTCTTCCTCCCTGAGTTCGATAAACCTTGGGTGATCCACTTAAGGGAAAACTTGCTGCTGTTCTACAAACCTCTGCTCTTGGAGGCCCAACACTGTCTATAGGAAAAGGAGTGTGCGTAGACATCAAGAACTTTTCTGGCGCTGTTGCCGGGGAGGTAAGGTAAAAGGCACTCACACTCCGGATCTCGGCAACTAAGCTATCTTCCGGCGCTGTTGTAAGTGCTCGAAGCTATTTCCTTTAGATCCTGCAATTGCATCTTTTTGTTTCTTGTTAAACACTAGTAAGGCATAATGGAAAACATCTGTGAGCTTTTTAAACTATTTCCTGAGTCAAGACATGAATGGTTTAATGCGAAAATTAAAAAACCTATGGAACCTTATTTGCATGCTAGTAGCAATGATTTAGTATGAACGCTTTGAACACCATTGTTGATAATGATATAGAAAGTTCTAAGCTTGGGGAGGTAGGTTTTGATGAGAATGATCTCTTTAGCCCTCCGAGTATTGAGGAAAAAGTTTATGTTGATTATGATATGCCTCCCATATATGATGATTATAATGATAGTGGTCTTTTGGTGCCGCCTACTATGGAGAGTAAATTTTATTATGATTATACTATGCCTCCTACACTTGATGAGAATAATAATGATAGCTACTTTGTTGAATTTGCTCCCACTACAACTAATAAAATTGATTATGCTTATGTGGAGAGTAATAATTTTATGCATGAGACTCATGATAAGAATGTTTCATTTGATAGTTATATTGTTGAGTTTGTTCATGATGCTACTGGAAATTATTATGAGAGAGAGAAATATGGTTATATGCATCTTAATAATATTAAGTTTCCCCTCTATATGCTAAAAATCTTGAAGTTACACTTGTTTTATCTTTCTATGCTTGTTGCATTATGCCTACATGACTTGTTTATTTACAAGATTCCTTTTCATAGGAAGTGGGTTAGGCTTAAATTTATTTTGAATTTGCTTCTTGATGCTCTCTTTTGCTTCAACTCTTATTTCTTGGGAGTGCATCATTAAAACTGCTGAGCCCATCTTAATGGCTATAAAGAAAGCACTTCTTGGGAGATAACCCATGTTTTTATTTTACTACAGCAATTTTGTTTTATATTTGAGTCTTGGAAGTTATTACTACTGTAGCAACCTCTCCTTATCTTTATCTTATTGCATTGTTGTGCCAAGTAAAGTCTTTGATAGTAAAGATGATACTAGATTTGGATTACTGCGCAGAAACAGATTTCTTGCTGTCACGAATTTGGGTATGATTCTCTGTAGGTA
>NC_061514.1:265534099-265569461 GCF_022539505.1 Lolium rigidum
AGAATTCAATCATGTAAACCCTCCTCTCTTATCTCAAAACCCTAAACTAGTGAAGTAAGAAGCAAGTTTGTCGCACTCTCGAAACCCTAACCCTGTAAGGTGTCGAGAGAGAAACCTGTCCCCCTTTGATGCAGTTTTTGTTTAAAAGCGCGAAATTTCCCCAGAATTTACTATGCAATGCACATCCCTTTCTAAAATCTACCCCTCGATCGTCTCTAAACCTGGGACATTACAACGTCGTGGCCGCCGAAGGAGATGACGCTGCCGCCGGCTGGGAAGGGCCGGTCGGCGAAGCAGCCAGCGTTGTCGCTGACGCAGTCGAGGGAGCCGAATCTCCAGATCAAGCCTGAAGCGACTCGCTCGCCGGTGGTGATGGTGAGGCCCGTCCGGATGAAGACACCGGCCGAGGATGCCGAAGGCCCCACGGTGGGCGCCAAATGTCGTGGTATCGTCACGGCATATGCCATAGGGTGGCTAATCGAAGGGGCTCCTGAGAGATCTCACGGCGGTATCCGGAAGCGGGTTTGGGCACGAGCGACACGGCGACGTACCCGGGTTCGAGGCCCTCCGGTGGAGGTAAAACCTCTACTCCTGCTATGAGTGTATATGGTAATCACACAAGCACAATGGTGCTCCTAGAGCTGTATCCGGCCGGCCCCGAGAGGCTAAGGGAGACGATGGTCTCTCTCACAGGGCGGCGCCGTAGGTAGGTGAAAGCAATAAGTGTTCGATCCTCCCCGCACGAGAGGGGTAGTGCGGCTTATATAGGCACCGGCACTTTACATATAAGACCCTATAGTCTACTGGCCGGCTTGGCCGGCTTCGGCTTCCGCTCCTTCCCGAGGCGGTGACGTCAGGAGCCGTTGAGGCGTCATGGCCTGTCCCATCCGGCTGCCCGTGTCAGCGGTATGGAGAGGAGGTGTCTCCGTCGCCGTCAGCCCACCGTAGCCCGTACGGCGCGTGGTAAGCCATGATGGCCTGTCCGGCGCGTGGCACTATTGCTCCACGCGTGCCCCGCGCTTACGGAAGATGGAGTCAGCGTGGACTTTGGGAACCCGGATCACCAACCCGGTTCCTTCCAAGGCAAGACTCGCCAGCCTCGAGTCGGTCCGAGGTACGGACCCCCGACCGGATATGGCTTGTAGAAGCCGGCCCAGCTACAGCATTGGCGGCCGTAGCCGGGCCGACTAGGACTCCGGAGCGAGCCGGCTTCCGGACCAGCCGGCCACGGCGCCAGCCGGCTACTCCTCAGCCGGCCTTTGCCGCGAGCCGGCCAGTGGCCAGCCGGCTGCTCCGCGTCCATTGCCCTACCCGGGGTCTTCCCCCCGACAATCTTCTGTAACAGAGTCTGTGTGTAATTCTATAGACATGCCTTGGACCCGCATATATTTCTGTTGTACCACTCTGAGCGATATAATACTAGGGAAACGGTGTTTCATTGGTGTTTTATCAGACTTGCATACTACACCATGCAGTGGTATGCCGGGTCACCACAGTTGGTATCAGAGCAAATGCTTTGACCCTAGGATTAAAAAACCTTTAAAGGAGACCTATAGGATTGGTAGTGTCTATAGGAAGTTATCTTAGGTAAACCAAATACTTTTTATGACTTGAGATGGATATTCACTTGAGAATAATCCTGACACACTTGAGTCAACATTTCCTACCTGTCTTTCCTAAGTAAAGTTAGTTAGCTAATCCCAAACATGTAGTACACCATGAAGTTCTTAAACAATAAATGAGTAGACCCCAGTTGGTATACAATACATGGTAGTCCAAAGAGAGGATACAACCATAAGGAAGATATCCTATTGGAAGATGTGTACCAACACATGTTATGATTAAGTAAGAGTTATCCAGACCTGTAATAAGAGTAATACCAAATAATGAAGATAGGTGTATAAGAAAAATACCCTGTTAGAAGGTGTAAACCAATACAAGTAATGGGCAAGTAAATTATCCAATCTTGTAAAACAACTGATAGTAAGGGATGAATATAAGTTAGTATAGACCATGATGAGTCAATCATGGGAATAAGGAAGAGAGATAGAAATAATATATGTCTACTTACATAGTAGAATTACTAATCATATAAGATTCACCTGAGAATCATTATGTGATGGAATAGAACGTCATAAACAGATATGAGGAGAATAATAAGAAGCCAGTTGTTCAACAATAGTGCAAGAATTGTGTTCCCAAAACCATGAGAAGTGTGCCAAGCACGTCATGACCATAGTCTCATGATAAGTACAAACACTTGGAAGTATAGGAGCTATATTCCAACGGTTATGTATTTAGAGTAGTGATGTTAGAATCTAGATATACCATATGAAGTAGTCCTCAACATAATGGAAGCTAAGTTAGTACTTCCAAAGAAAATTAGGTTAACCTTCACCATCCCAAATCACTTTGTTCCAAGTTTATCACATTACAAATGTGCAATTACGGTAAATGTTGAGATAAATAGTAGAAATCCCCATATTCGTGCTAAGTATCACGATATAAACCTATCTTATGTGGTGTTATATACTACACATCAGAGCTTGATGTTTAGAGATGTCTTACTCAACTATTATATTCAGACTTATGATGGTGTGTATTATATGCACAAAGCTGAATCTTCTTGGATTTTATTGGATTTTCATTGTTTGACTAGATCCATACATGAAGTTTGACGTTGATATGCAAATGCATGTTGCAATATCAAGTCCTTACTTGGTGCTATAGATCTAAGGGTAATGGTAAACGTGTGAGGAAGTGACGAATTCTGGAAGATTCCGAAGACAAGATGAAGTTGCATCAGAAAAAGAAAGTAAAGTTGTGGGAAGCAACCACGATATTCAGAAGGAAGTACCAATCAAAACCCATGCTTTACCTCAACAGAGGAGTACTTTAGTACATAAGAAGCATGAAGGTGAGAAATATGATGACTATGGAGTAGTAGAAGTAGAACCATAGTCATTATGAAAGAGGGAATGCTTGGAAAATCACTTAGGATACTATACTCATAGTGTCAGCTAGTGGTTTTCTTGCAACAATAAACCCTCGAAAAAGGAAGATGACTTATGAAACCATAGCAGATATAAGAAGACCACAGTTGTGGTATAGGATCAATACTGCGAGATAAAGTAGAAGATGTCTTGTCCAGTTGATCAGAACCTATAATAGAATTCATTTTTAGAGAACAAATAGCCACAATTGGTATCAAGTAGTCCACCATTGGATTATTTGTACCAAGAAGTTGTGAACAAGGAATAGTGGTTGTATAATAAGTAAAGAGCAGTTGTCAATTTTAAGTCCTATAGTGTAGGGTTGATGATTATTTATTGTATAATTCAAAAGAATAACTTTTGAAGAACATGTTCTCTAATGAAGAACAGGTATGATAATTAGGTTTGTGGTTTATTATGGTTCCAATTAGTTTCTGGAGTAAGTATCAGATGAATCCCAATAATGTTGGATTTATCGACATCTAGGGCTGGTAAGGCTGAGTTAAGCCTAGGTATCCTAAGCAAGTATTTATACATGGTTGCTATCAAGATTTGTTCATCTTGTTGGTGATAGCTAGCTAGGGTTTATAGGTCCTTATAAGCAGGGTTGATGATGATTCTTTATTTACTTCGAAAGAATAACTTTTGAAGAACATACTTCTTAAGTAATAAGAAGTATATCAATTTAGGTTGAGGTTGTCTAGGTTTTACTATTGGATCTTATTCAAGTAATGAACAATTGGCTCCTAAATAGGATGGTTGATAAGTATCCAACATTAGTAGGGTTTAGTGGAATATGGTTAGGTAAAGCTCAAGATTTGGCATAGTTGCTTCTGAGGTTCATCACATTGGTATGATACTAAGCATGGATAAGTAAGGATAAGTGTGCATTATTGATACTAAGGATTAGGGTTGATCCTATTTGATCATCTAGGTAGGATAGGTGTGCATACATGGAATACTGAATTATGGATAATAGGGCTCCTACATTTTATGTGAACAAGGCAAGTATTTATTTGCTAATTATGGTTCTATGGATCAAAAGGAAGATATCATGATCACATATCCTAACCTAGGGTTTAGGTTAGAAACAAATTAGGGTTCATATGAATAAATGGAGCTAGGTTTCCTAATGGTATTAGGGTTTTAGGGTTTCACATGCAATGATAATTTTGTAATACCATTCAATAAGGAATTAGGGTTTGCTATTTACCATATAGTTCTATGATTAATAACTTCATTTCTAAAGTTGAAGTTATTAATAACTTTGAAATAAAAATAATATTGAATTTGGCATTTTATTATTTTTAAACAATTAATAATTAGGGTAATTATTAATTAGGTTTTAAATCCAGCTAATAAGGATTTGCCAAATTAATAAAGAAAATTAGTTTTAATGTTTTCTTTATTTATTTACTGGTTTTTATTTAATTTGGAAAGTTTTCCTAATTATTGAATTTTAGTTGTATTAGAATTAAGAAATAAGGCTTAAATAACAAGTATTAAATAATTGAATTTTTATTAAAAATAAAATTTTCATATTATATTTTTATTGGATAGATTTTTATTTTCTAAGAATTTTGATAACTCATTTGTATTTTTCTGAGTTAATATGAATTTTCTAGATTTATTTAAAGTTTCAGTAAAAAATTGAAATTGAAAATAAACAAGAATAACTAAAGCTACCGCCCTAATCCTACCCTCAGTCACGGACAGGTGGGGTCAGGCTTAGTCAGCTGCCTCGTTGGCAGTTGACTGGGTCAAACCAGTGTGTGGACCCCACTGCCACATCACCTCGCCGGTCAACACGCCGCCGGCGAGTCCGCGGACGACGGCGCCGCCGATTTACGGCACCACCGGACGCGAGACGAACATCTATGCACTCCCCTTGACACGCTGAGTTCCCTGGTGGGGTTGGTTTCTCGAGTGGGGCACCGGAGCATCTCCGGAGAACCAACCCGCGGCGGAGCAAATCCGGCGAGGTCCCAAAATTGGCCTACTGCATGCTAAACGATGCAAATAAGGGAGCCCTGGACGCGTATTCTTACCCTGAGGCTGATGGTGTAGTCGCCGGTGAGGATTGGGGGCGGATTCGAGCTGAGTTTCGCCGATACCGGTGATCACCGGAGCAGGGAGATCTTCAAATTGGCTCGATAGGGAATGATTCGGCTCGATTCCTTGTACTGGAATGCTCTCCTCATCTTGGCGAAGCTCCAGAGCCACACCATGGACCTTCGGTTGGTCTTCATCGACGGCTAGCCGGAGAAGTATCCGACAGCGACCCCGGTGTGTGGAGAAAATTGAGAGTGATTGAGGGTCTGAGAGAGATTGTGGTGGGGTGTCAAAGATAAAGCACTCTACGGCGCTCCTCCAGGTGGTTTTATAGCCCGCGGCGTGCTCTGAAGCGATGGCACGACCTTGGAGACGGCCGGGATGCAAACGGCGATGTCGGCAGGCTGCTGGCGCGAATCTTGGCGGGTTTGAGATAGGCACGGATGCGGAGCAACTTCAATTGAATTCTGGGCATGATCTTGGCGTCCTGATCATCCTTATCGGCGTCAAGGACGTGGCCGGGGCGCTCCTCCGCCGGGTCGTTCTCAGGGAAGAAGAAGGTGTTTTCTTCTTCTTTATACAAATAGTTACGTGGGTCGGGCTGGACTGGAGTTGCTGGGCTTCTGTTGGGCTGCTGCCGGGCTGTTTGCTGGGCTATTACATCCAGGCGAGGTCCAGGTAAGTCCACCTCTTCTTCCTTTCTATTTTCCTTTTTCTGTTTTAATTTTTCTATTTTGAATTCTGTTTTAATTCAAATCTGTTTTGCAGGATTTTGAATGTGTGGATCCTTTTTGGGAGTTTATAAGGATACTAATATAGCTTCATATAAGATCTTAAAAATATTTTATATGTATAATGACACCACTGGTTTATTAAATGTTATTAAAGTTTGGGTTTGGGCATATATAGTCATAATTTCCAATATCCACTTAGGGTGGTCCAACTATTTATCAATAGGCCCTCCCAAGTACCTATTGATAGTTAAGTTTTTTGTTTCCTTGCAGGAACCGATTTTACAAGGCATGGCTTATTATTTAGTTTCTTAATTGAGCATATGATCTCATGACATTATTTCATGTGCTCATGGTGGTTATGGATTTGGATAATTGTTTATGCTATTTTCAAATATTAATCTCATCTTCTAAACCTTTTTATTTTAAAATGGTTAAGGTGGATCTTATTCCTCTCATGAGACTTCTATTTATTTGGAAACAATAGTTTGTTGCACCTATATAGGCATGGATTGAGAAATTAGTTTAAGTTGATATCTTGATTCATTTCAGGGTTGGCTAATCAATCCCCTTATTCATATTTTAGCTTAGGCATGGTTTTAGGTTTATACTGGTGATCCCCATGTGATGTACAAGCTAGGGTTGAGATATAATGCTAGGTTGTAGATATGAGATGACACCATATTGTATGTGCTAGGGTTTAATCTGCCCTAACCATGATAAGGTGGTTGCTTACTTAACATTTTATGATCTCCTCTAGTTACTAAGATATTGAGAATTGGTTTTATCTTCTACCAATAGTTTTCTATTATTATACTTAATTTATTATTGAAGTAACTAAAGTGGTTATGGTTCTTTTTATAGTTAACTTTGGTTATATGGATGAATGGTTTCTCACCTTATAAAGTGTAGAGTTTTACTCTAAAGGTTTTCTTGTGGTTCTGAAATGAAAGATAAGTGGAATGTAGATGTGGTAGAATTGTACTCATGATCACCAAGTGATTCACAAGTTAAAGTTAGGATATAAGCCTAGGGTTGCTTACTATTGATCTCCCTATAATTTCATGTGGTGAATGATATCTACTTATCCTATTAGGTTTTAACTTACCCTCACATACATCAAGAGCATGATCATAGATTAGGCATGATCAACTTGTTCTTAATATTTCTACCTCAAGTTCTTAGGGTTTATGATCATCACTCAATTTATAATGATCAAGGTTGGGCTTCCTAAGGTATCTCTCATTAAATGGGTTTCTCACTTCCATGATCAAGCATTGTCTTGATCAATTAAGGTATAGCACTTCTATTTTACTTTCTTGGATATGACTCCTTTGGTTGCCTCAATAATTTATATCCCAGGAGAATGCCTGTGATATTCTGTTGGGGTTTTACTTAAACAATGTTGATATAGTCATTTGGTTATATGGATAGTTCTCTCCCTCACAAACAAGGGTTGGCTTAACTTTCTTGAGTGTAACACCTTAGTTTGAGCTTACTCTCATAGAAATAGTTTATTCTAGTGTTTATGGTGTACTCACAATATCTCAATAGGTGTTAATTCTAAAACTCCACTTGGCTATTTTGATTGAGTTAATCTCCTCCTTACTTTATCAATTCATGGATATGGTATTATTCCATGTGATAGTAGGTTATCTCACCACTCCATGGTGAAATGGTTTATAACCAAGTACTTTAGTTCAATGGTTGTCTTCTATTCTTAAATAGATAAAGCTAGGATTAGTATGAATGGTCTCTCTCATTTGGGATGGACTTGAATAATATCCTGGGGTTCTTCTTTAAAGATGATGATTTAAATGCTTGGATGTATATCCAAGGTTTAGCTCAAGGTTTGTTGTTGCTTCTCTAATAATTATTATAGAACTCTCACCTCTCTAGGTTTGATGTATAAAAATATGGAATAGAGAAGGATATGTACATTTCTAGAGTGGATCTCCTTGTTATGTTTCCAAGAATGAAGTAATATGAATACCATGAGGTTCATGGTAGAATCAAGGATTAGTTTAAGACATGGAAAAGATAAGTCTAGAATAGTTCTCCATTTTATTGTTACTTGATTTATAGTTAAATAGATGTTCATATGTTATGGCAAAGATTACCATGTTATGATCTTTAATAAGATCAAGCAATTGATCATTGAGTAAAGTGTTGTTGTGTTGATTATTAGTTCCATTTGATCTAACCCCTTAGATCAAATCATCTCTACCCAAAACAAGGTTTTATCAAAGTCACATTGAGGTTTATAACACTTGACTTGCTGAGCTACTTCAATTCCACCAAGGTCAAGTGAAACTTCAGTTACTGTGACTATTTTACTTTAAATCGCGAAAATTCCCGCATTTTCTATGCATGAATGCAATGCACACATCTGTTTCCTCTATTTTTGTAACCCCAATACCTGGGATATTACAGGTACCGGTTTAATCCTTCCGGTAACAAGTTCAAAACTTCCGGCATTTTGCCGAACTTATGTCTTTTCGTACCGAGTCTTTCCGGTATCTTTGTCATTAAACTCTCCTCGGCGAAGTCGAGAATTTCTCGGGTACAGTGCCTATCAGTGACATGCGCACTGTGCCTGACGCTGCAGTGTCAGGGGTCACTTCCCTTCAGCTTCTGCGCTAGCATTTATGGCGCCGCAACGGATCCTCGCTGCCGTTCCGGATCCGTGTGGCCTCCCTGTGTCTTTATGTTTTCTGCGCGTGTATCGTTGTGCCACGTGGTGGCCCACGAACCGAACCACCGCGGCCCAGCGGTTGCCGGCCCACGACCTCTTCTTCCTATTTAAGGGCGAAGCGGTTCCTCCTCCTCTTCTTCTCCGCACTCACAACTTCTCTCACGCTCTGAGCCCCTGCCCGTTGCGCTCCCGCCGTCGCCGTTCGCCGCCAGCGTGTCTCGCACCGGCGAACTTCCTCAGCCATCCCGCCAAGCTTCGCTCCGCAGAGAACCTCTGCAGCGCTTCCGATGTTGCTGCATCGGGCGCCCCTTGGCAACCTCTGCTCTTCTTCCTCGCCAGTCCTCGCTGACGACTGTGAGTTCGCCGCATCTCCGGCGACTGTTGTCCTCAACGTCTTCCACTGCCTCAGGTTAGCCTCAATGCCTCTTTGCTCTCTCCTTTTTGCCTTCTTGTTCTTTCGCCGGTTGGGGATTTACCTTCCCTTTTTCTCTTGGTTTTTCTCTTACTCGTAGATCTTCGCGCGAGGCTAGATCTTGGGAAACCTGTTTTTAGGTAGATTTGGGTATCTTTAGACTTGCATGTCTAGCGAAGAATATCTTTCCGAACCAGCCGCCAGCAGCCATCACAGCGAGGCCTCTGACGGGCTCGAGGCTGAACGTGCCCGGATGGAAGCTTCCTCATCCACGCCGGAAGCCGGTTCCGGAGGAGGTCAGGAGGCCGGCAGCTCAGGCCAAGGTTCCGGAGTGGACTTGGCTACCATCACCCGCGGAGCTTGGAAGGGCTCAGACGTGACGCAGCCGGATATCGATTGGCTATACCGCTCCCGGAGGATACCGGCACAGGTGTCTTGCCGGATTCCACGCGACGAGGTGGAACCCGCGCCCGAACCTGGAGAGTTCGTAGTTTTCCTCGCTCACTTCGAGCGCGGCTTCGGCCTTCCGGCTTCTGATTTTTTCCGCGAGTTCCTTGATTTTTACAAACTCCAACCCCATCATCTTCCTGGCAATGCCATTTTCTATCTCTCTTGCTTCGTTTCTTTTATGGAGGCCTACATTGGCCTCCTTCCCAGTAAAGAAGCTTTCGCTCGCTTTTTCTGCCTTCAGTTCAACTCGGTCCAAGGCAAAGACATCCCCAAGCCCAAGCCTCCGGTGCGATGCGGATCCTGCATCGTGGGCTCCCGCCAGGGGAGCCCTTTCTTCAAATTCTCCGATCTGGAGTCATGCCGGGCATGGCAAGAGACCTTCTTCTACGTGAGGAACAAGGGCGCCGTGATACGTCCCCGACGTATCCATAATTTCTGTCGTTCCATGCTTGTTTTATGACAATACTTACATGTTTTGCTTGCACTTTATGATGATTTCATGTATTTTCCGGAACTAACCTATTAACAAGATGCCACAGTGCCAGTTCCTGTTTTCTGCTGTTTTTGGTTCCAGAAAGGCTGTTCGGGCAATATTCTCGGAATTGGACGAAATCAACGCCAAACCTCCTATTTTTCCCGGAAGGCTCAGAACACCGAAGAAGAGTCGGAGAGGGGCCAGAGGGCCACCACACCCTAAGGCGGCGCGGCCAAGCCTGGGCCCGCGCCAGCCTAGGGTGAGGCGCCCCAGGTGCCCCCCTGCGCCGCCTCTTCGCCTATAAAACCCCTTTCGACCTAAAAACACCGTACCAATTGACGAAACTCCAGAAAGACTCCAGGGGCGCCGCCACCATCGCGAAACTCCAATTCGGGGGACAGAAGTCTCTGTTCCGGCACCCTGCCGGGACGGGGAAGTGCCCCCGGAAGCCATCTCCATCAACGCCACCGCCTCCATCATGCTCCGTGAGTAGTTCCCCCATGGACTACGGGTTCTAGCCGTAGCTAGTTGGTATTCTCTCCCCCATGTACTTCAATACAATGATCTCATGAGCTGCCTTACATGATTGAGATTCATCTGATGTAATCGGTGTTGTGTTTGTCGGGATCCGATGGATTGTTACGTTATGATTGTCTATCTACAAAGTTTATGAAGTTATTGTTGCTGCAATCTTGTTATGCTTAATGCTTGTCACTAGGGCCCGAGTGGCATGATCTTAGATTTGAGCTCTATACTTATTGCTTAGATTGTATCTACAAGTTGTATGCACATGTCGCTGTCCGGAACCAAAGGCCCCGAAGTGACAGAAATCGGGACAACCGGAGGGGATGGCGGTGATGTGAGGATCACATGTTTTCACCAAGTGTTAATGCTTTGCTCCGGTACTCTATTAAAAGGAGTACCTTAATATCCAAGAGATTCCCTTGAGGCCCGGCTGCCACCGGCTGGTAGGACAAAAGATGTTGTGCAAGTTTCTCATTGCGAGCACGTACGACTATTATTGGAAAACATGCCTACATGATTAATGATCTTGATATTCTGTCTTAATGCTATTTCAATCCTATCAATTGCCCGACTGCAATTTGTTCACCCAACACTTGTTATTGGAGAGTTGCCACTAGTGTAGATAGCTGGGAACCCCGGTCCATCTTTCATCATCATATACTCGTTCTACATGTCATTGGAAGTAGTATTAACTATTTTCTGGTGCCATTGCTCTCATATTACTATCACCGCTGCCGTGTTACTCGTTACTACTGCTCTCATATCACTCGCTACTTTCACATCACCCCTGTTACTAGTGCTTTTCCAGGTGCAACTGAATTGACAACTCAGTTGTTAAGGCTTATAAGTATTCTTTACCTCCCCTTGTGTCGAATCAATAAATTTGGGTTTTACTTCCCTCGAAGACTGTTGCGATCCCCTATACTTGTGGGTCATCACGCCGCAGATTTTATCAATCTACCGGCCTATAATTCGGAGACGCCAACGAAGGCCAACTGGGGCTACAATCCGGGAAATGGCCATATCGAAACTAACCGGATTGTTCGGTTCCTGGAGAAGCTCAAGAAGGAGACGAACATCTGCTCCGATGATAGCATCCGCGCATTCATCTCACGCCGGGTGCTTCCCCTCCAGCGTCGGGCTCACAAGATGAGCCAGATGTGCGGCCCCCGCGATCCCACTAAAATCACCGGCTTGGCACTAAGCAAAGAGGACGTAGTCCTCAAGGCTAGGCAAATTTGCCAAACTGACATGCCGATGGATTGGGAGTGGGGCCATCTTCCCCTCAGCTCCATGAATCCCCCAACTTCCGAAGTAAGAACTTAAGCAATCCGGATTGTTTTTCCGGTAATCTTTTGATGTGTAGCTAACTATCTTCTTTCTCTTTTTCAGGCCTGCGAACGCTTTCCTCGCATTGCCGCGGAGGCTCGAGGTCCTTGCCGCAAGCGCGACTTGGATGAGGTGGAACCGGATCCTTACGTGGTCTGGACCAAGAACAAGATGGGCCGCACCCACACTTCGCGCCCCGGTAACTTTTCAACCAACGATTCCGGTTCTGACGACGAGGTCACTGTTCTTGAGGTACTTTGTTCTTTCGCTTCCTCATGTATTGTCTTTCTGTAGATGCTCCCTCAGCCAGCGCCAACCCACAGGTTGTGGAGCGCGCTGTTCCGCTACAGGCCGAGGTCGGCCAGGAGTTTCTCGAGAAACTGGCCTCTCGAGGCCAGAAGAAGAAGTCTCCGGCGCCCGAAGCCGGCTCGAGCAACGCTCCTCCCGCCAAGCGCTCCCGGAAGGAAGCTTTCGGTGGGAAACAGGTTACCGCGAAGCATTACCGGAAGCGAGAGATGCCGGTTGCTTCCGGGTAAGCTTCCGTTTTCTCTTCCCTTTGTTCCGTGAGTCTCTTTTTCCGGTTGTTTTTTCTGAACTCTTTTTTCTTTATCTTTTCAGGCATGCGCTCAAGATTTCCAAGAGCGCCACCGGCATGAGGCCGGAAGGCTCTGAGGAAGCCGCCAGGGCCTCACCTCCTCCTCAACCAAGCCCGGTACTATCTGGTGTCGGCAACTCTTCTGCCTCCCCTCTGGGAGGCAACACAAGTGCGGGGCGCGCGGCCCCTGAACCTACAGATCACCGCACGGAGGAGGATATTGTCTCCCCTCCAGAAGCCCAAGACACCAGCGCCAGCAACACCGGTGCCGGCACTGAAGATGCCGGGAGGGCGGAACCTCAGGTTCCTCCCGTCCCGAAGACGAAGAAGAAGAAGACGTCTGCTTCCTCCCCCTCCAAGTCCGTGCCGGATTCATCCGCGCTGGCAAGCTCTTCTCCGGCAAAGGATGCACCGGATGCTTCCGCGCTGTCCCAAGACACGCCCACACCTCCACCGGCTGCGTCCACCTGCGAGCCTGCCGCCGCCAAGCCAACACCGCCAGAGGGCACCAAGCTCTCCGCGCAAGAACCCGCGGCGGTGGTCACCGCTGCCAGCTCTCCCTCCTCCGGCTCGCGGTCCCTTGTACTGCATGCCGGCCGCGCCGCCATTGTGGCCGGAGAAACGGCCTCAGCTCAGCTGGGCCGGATCACCGAGCTCACCCGCGGAGGAGTCGACCTGGGTCATCTGCTTGATTATGCTGAAAAGTGGAATCAGGCGGATCTGTCTCCAGCGACGCGCGGCCTGGGGAAGGACAAGCTGCCAGTGATTGATCCTGCCGTCCCCCGGAGCACCGGGCAGAAATTTGGCCGGCTGCGGCGCGCGGTCAAAGAATTTGACACCGCGTGGCACGACGCCAACAACAACGTGGTGGTAAGTTGCTCAAACTTCATAGTTTTTTGAATCTATGCCGGTTCCCAATCTTTCAAGATTATATATATCTTCCCTGTCCCCGAGTTTCGGGTTGAGAGTGCAGCTCTTAGCACGAAACTTTGTTAAAAACACAAAAACCGGCATAGCCAGTCCCCGGGTTTCGGGTTGAGAGCGCAGCTCTTAACGCGGAACTTCTTTCAACACCGGCATCTTCTTTACCGGAATCTTTTTTAACTTGAACAGGGCACGCTAGACACCCGGAAGCAGCTCTTCGAGGAGCTGCTGTGGGAGCACCGGGAGCTTTCTGAGGCTCACAGCAAGTGCCAAGGTTAGTTTCTGGGCCCCCGGCTTTCTTTTACCGGTTGCTTCTTCTTTTAAGTACTTACAAACTCTTTGCACACCAGCTCTTCCGGAAGCCTCCATCGAGGCCCTCACTGCCCATCTCGCCGCGCTCAAAGGTACCATTTTCTTTTCCGGTTGTCTTGCCTCTTTTTAACCTTCCGGTTACTTTTTGTTGATATTTCTTTTCCGGATTCCAGCCGAAAAGGAGCAGCTCGTCTCAGAGCATCACAAGGCCCTGGACGCTCAGAGGACCCTCGCCGATGAGCTAAAGGAGAAGCTCATGCAGGATGAACTCCGACACTCGCGGGAGTTGAAGGAGGCCAAGGCTGCAGCTGAGGCCAAGTTGGATGAATCCTTAAAGGAGTTCACCAACAACAGCGCGGTGCTGCGGGTGGAGCTGGAGGAAGAGACCGTGGCGCGGAAAGCGGCGCAAGACTGGATCGCCACCCTAACTGCGGAGCAGACGGAGTATGACCGGTTGGTTGTGCAGACCGATGCGCTGGCCCTTAGTAAGTCTTTTTTCTTCCCCTCTATTGCTTATAAGCTTATATTTTCCGGCCGTATGTCCTTATCTTTTCTCTCTTTTCTTGCAGGGCTCTTTCCGGATTCCCAGGCGCATGCTCACAAGAAGGTAGCGGATCGCAGGGCTGAGCAGACCATGAGCAACCCGGATTTGCCCTGGGACGCTTATGACCACTTGGTCGAGCTTTCCGCCCGGATCCAGCACATGCGCGCTGTGGACCGGCACCTGGTCGATCTGCCGGATCGTGCCATGGAGATCTTCAAGGTGTTGTGGCCCGAGGAAGCTGTGTCGGCCAACGTGACGCTCATCTCCGACCGGCTCAAGGATGCTTGCCGGAGGATCCGCGAATGGAAGTGTTCAGCGGCGCGTGCCGGAGCAAATGCAGCGCTATGCGTTGCCTGTTATTGGTATAAAGATCTGGACTTGGATGCGTTCCACAGCCTCCGCGGCGACGCGCCCACGGACACGGATCCAATCTTAACCGCAAAGCGGCAGGATCGCGCCTACCGGATCGCAGAATGCGCCCACCTCCGCACTTTCATCCCTCCTCCTCCCGACGTCAAGGATGCACTCACTGACGACGAGGAAGAAGTCATCGAGGATGAGGAGGATGAAGAAGCCGGAGAAGGCGACGTCCCCCTGGAAGAAGGCGATGTCCCTTCGGAAGGTCCTGAAGCCGGCCTGCAGCCCCCCGTTGCCTGAATCTCTCTTGTCATGTGTTTGCTACACCTGCTGCTTTTAAGACAATTCGTTAAATTCTACCCCGGTATGCCGGGGTGTTTGATGTAATATAAAACTTCGTGGTTCTTTTGGTTGTGCTACAACTTTTATGCCGATATCTTGTATACCGGTAATTTATTAAATTAAGTCCCTATGCTACCTTAGCACTTTGTCTTTGTTGTTTTGCTTTTATCTTGCACTGTGAAGATTCCGGAATTGTTTCCGCATTCAATCTGATGCACACTTGGTTCTTTTGCTTTGGCTCTGCCTACCTGTTATCACCAGAATTTAACCGAGTCAGAGGTGGGCCGCGATCGAGATGGACGTGAAGATATCTATACATGGAAGAAATACGTGAATCGGCCTTTTATACCAAGTTGGGCTTAATTGCCCGTGTATCTGTAACATATTAGATCGCATCTTAGTTTAGAAGTTAGAATCTTACTCGTGCACGGTTTGGTGCACGCCCACATTAGAAAGTCCCCTGGACTATAAATATGTATCTAGGGTTTATGGAATAAACAACAACCAACGTTCAACCACAAACAAATCTCGGCGCATCGCCAACTCCTTCGTCTAGAGGGTTTTCTACCGGTAAGCACCATGCTGCCTAGATCGCATCTTGCGATCTAGGCAGCACAAGCCTGCCCACGTTGTTCATGCGTTGCTCGTACTGAAGCCTTTTTGATGGAGAGCAACGTAGTTATCTTAGACATGTTAGGGTTAGCATTGTTCTTCATATTACATGCTTTCGTAGTGCAACCCTTGCATGTCTAGCCGCCCTTACACCTATCTTAGGTGTAGGGGCGGCACCCCGCTTGGTCATAGTTTAGTAGATCTCATCCGTTACGGTTGCTCCTTGTTTCATCAAGGATTAGTTTAACATCCGCAATAGTTAGGCCTTACAAAGGGTTGGAGGATCCAGCCGGCGTGTAGGGTGGCGTTTGCTAGCCCTAGAAAGGATGTTCCGAGGATCAACCTCGTGTTGGTTTTTAGGCCCCGTCTAGGATCGGCTTACGGTCACCGTGCGCGAGCGCGAGGCCCAATCGTGAGTAGGATGATCCGATTATGCGGTGAAAACCCTAAATCGTCGTAGATCTCATTAGCTTTACCTTGATCAAGCAGGACCACCATATATTCGGACACCTGGTCCGAATCATGGGTGGATCGGCTCTTTGAGCCGATTCACGAGATAACTCCGAGAGCCGATCGAGGCTCGTATTTAATGTTTATGTGTGTGCCCCGCAGGAAACTAAGCGAGGCATCATCCACACCTTCCTCGACCAGGTATAGGTCGGGTGGCACGCCCTTGCGCTGGCATCGGCGCGTGCGACCGTGGAGGCTTTGCGGGGCGTCGCTCCGAGGGACCGGGGCCAGCCGCAGCCCTAGTTGTTCCCGGCTCTACGGTGTTGCCCGTCTCCGCCCGCCGGGGGGTTTCGACGTCAACACATTCTCGGCACGCCCGGTGGGACAGCCTTCGACATCCACAACATCGCCATCTACATCCGAGATGGCGGAAGACACTCCGGTCACGTACGAGGATCCGCTCGATGAGCTCAAGAAGAAACATGACGAGATCAAGGCAACCCTCGAAGCCGAACTCATCGGCTCCTTCCACCGAACCCGCTCCCATGGCGTCGGTGGAAGGGTTTCACACCCGAAGGCGCGCTCGATGGAGTGGACCTGTCCGCCCCGTCGAAGAACGCACCAGGTCGCCGCGGCAGGAGATCAACTACATGGTGGCTCATTCGCTGCACCGCCACTCGAGAGCCTCGGTAAACACCTTGGAGCGTGTCGCTCCGCGCGTCGTCAAGGAAATCATGAGCCACCGGTATTCTCCGTCGGGACCAGCTACGGGGACTTTCAAGGGAGAGATGCCGCTCCAGCCCCCGGCCGTTCGCATGGGCAGCACCGGAACTGCCGAACTCATCGGCATACGTCGTCTACAAGATTGGTGGTGATCCTAGTGACTACCAATTCCTACCCGAGGCACCCAAGGAGATCCCGCACGGATACGCGTGCGCATACGTGCCGGACCGCAACGCCCGGGCACTCTCGAACCAGGCTGCAATATCGGGGGCCTCCGGAACGGCGAGGAGGAACGTCGGGAGCCGATCCCGAGAAGCAATCGTGGCAAGCTAAGTACGCCACTCCGACGAACCTGCAAAGCCCAGCTCCTGCAGCTTGGCTTAGAACCGGAAAAGCAAGCATGGCTGGTTAAGTATGCCACCCCGGCGAATCTTCGTGGTTCGACACCTTCAGCCATCACAGCGGATCAGATTTGTGCAATTCTGAAAGATCGGTTCGGTATGATGCCGAAAAGGAAGGCGTTCGGCTACACCAAGCCGTACCCCAACAGCTACGAACCGATCCCGCCGCCACCCAAATATCGGCTCCCGGACTTCACGAAGTTTAGTGGATCGGATGGGTCCAGCTCCATCGAGCATGTGAGCCGATATTTGGCACAGCTGGGCACGATCTCAGCGTCGACGAGTTGCGCGTGAGGTTCTTCGCACGATCCCTCACAGGATCGGCTTTCGGGTGGTACACATCGCTACCACCGAACTCCATCCAGACTTGGAAGCAGTTGGAAGAACAGTTCCATGAGCAGTATCACTCAGAGGCTTCCGACGTTGGTATCGCCGATCTAGCGCAAGTACGACAGAAGCGCGGGGAAACAGTGTCAGAATACGTCCAGCGCTTCAGGACCATTAGGAACCGATGCTTTTCGGCTCATATAAGTGAAAAAGAAGCGATCGAGTTGGCGGTGGTGGGTCTCTCATCATCGATTAAGGACGTGGCCTCCCAAGCGGACTACCCTTCGTTGGCGCACATGGTGCAAAAGCTGTCAAGCATATGAACAGCGCCACCCGGATGTTTACCAGGACAAATTCAAGCGGGTGGTGACCTTGGTTGAGTGCGTACGAAGATGAAGGTGCTATGGGAGATCGGGAGGTAGCAAGTGGCTGAATGGACTCGAGCGACGAGCCCCGTGACCCGCAAATGGGTGAAGCCACAAGGCCCTCCAAAAGGGTTCGACTTCGACGTGACCAAGACCGAGCAGATTTTTGATCTCTTACTCACGGAGAAGCATATAAAGGTACCCGAAGGCCACAAGTTCCCCACGGTGCAAGAGCTGAACGGAAAGCCGTACCGCAAATGGCATAACACGTTCTCCCACACCACCAACGACTGCAGGGTGTGGCGGCAGCAGATCCAAATGGCGATAGAAAATGGACGGTTGATTTTTAACCAGTACGCCATGAAGGTCGACACACACCCTTTCCCCGCCGTAAACATGGTGGAGTATTCTTACCATGAAGGTTGCCAGCCAGGATCTTCGTTCAGCATCAACATGGTAGGATCTGGACACCATGTTGGCAAGGATGGAGATGAGGGCAGCTGCTCTCATAGCAAAGATACAGAGGAAGCCGCTCCACGTGATCGGCTCCGCCAAGATGGCAAGCGCTATGTAACAGAGGGAGAAGTGAAGAACATAAGATATCAGCGACCTCTCTCTGATCACCTCCTCAACAAGTATGTGAGTCAGTACGACCAACGCCGACGGACAAGCGATGATGATGAAAGAGATCGTCTGGCCAGAGAAGCCAGAAGACATCGTCGGCACAATCACGATGAGGAGAAACACGAGCGTTGTGCCAAGGAAAAGGCAAGGGAGCGAAACGACGAGGACAGGCACTGGGATTGTCCCTTCTTCAGGCACTGCTGGGACTCAGGAATGAGCCGATTGCCGACAATCGAGAATTGCCCAGAATGCAACCAGAAGAAGAAGGAGGAAGCCAACGTGTCCGTGTTCGAGCGCCTAGGGCCTCTCCCGCCATAGAGCAAACGAGCTGAGTCCCCTCGGTTGGAAGATCTCGAAGATTCAGAAGACGAGGGAGAAGAAGAAGACAGGTATCACCGGCCAAGGTGGTGCCCTGATGGACTTAGCCGTTCCCAGAAACGCAGGGTTCAACGATTGTGCGGCCTGGAAGAAGCCGAGAGGTTATACTTGCATACATTGAGGAAGGCAAGGCCTGATCTGGCTGCGAAGGTTCAGCGAACCCTGGATGAAGAGGGTCGTCCACGGAAAATGGAGTGGCGCCCCAAGCAAAGGAAAGCCGATGATGAAACATCGGCTGGCACAAACATGGTGCTCGTTCTTCCGACAAAGCTTAGTGCTCCACGAGTTCACGATGCACTCAAGCTGGACGACAGCAAGCGCACCAACATGATAAAGTCAGAGATTGGGCTGGTTTTATCTACCGGCCTGAACGAGTAGCAAGAACACGTCAATGAGCAAACATGGCGAGGCTGATCCTTGTGATCGGCCCCAAAAATTTATGAAGGGACATTACAAAACCTTCATCGAACAAGCAACATGGAGGCCGGTTCCAGCAATCGGCCAAAATTATCCTCACCATCCATTCTGCCTGGGTTCGACATGTTATACAACAGAGCCGATACCATCAAATTCTCTTGACAGAATCGGCTCGGGGGGGCACGCAGGTGGATAAAACACGAGGATACGCAGTAGAAGTAGCTCATCCTTTGGTGATGGGTATTGGAGTGTGGGGGCCGATGCATGAGTCGGCCATCGGCCGTAAAAAATCTCGGAAAATTCGAAAATTTTTGAGCACAGCCGATGCAGCAGACATCGACTTAAGGATATAAAAGCCGATGCATGGCCATCGACTCAAGAGGAATAACTGTTACGATCAGAGGATCAATGGAGCACGAAGGGAGATTTTAATGAAAGAACTCCTCAATGGAGTAGTTAAGGGCTCGGATCCTCTCTTCAAGAACAATGCCAAGAGCAACCTGGATGTGCAAATCCGGGTAAGGAAGGAACTGATCTGGTCTGCAAGGCGCAAGAAGTAGATTGAAGAAGCCCGGGGGGCAGCTCACCCTGAAGGTTCTCTGCTTGGGGCTACGTCACGAGTTAAGGCTAATGTCGGCACATGTGGCTGATTCGCCTTGATTAAGGCTCGGGGGGCAGCTCTGGGGAGCCGATTTGGTTGAAATCGGCTAGCCCTACGACACAACTGGTCTGGAGAGTGGTGTTCTGTTACAGAGTCATCGGTTTGAGCATCCAAGACAGTTCCAGGGCTCTTTTAAAGTCGCCTGCTCAAAGATCAAGTCGCCAGCTTACTAAGATCGGCTGTGCCATCGTCATCGGCAGAGTTGGCTAGCTTGGAGGGATGGCTAAATTAGCCTGTCTCGCAGATTATCGTGGAACTGATGCGTTGCCATCAGTCACTAAGCATGGATTAGGCCAACAGTCGACAAACTCAGCATGAAAGAAATCGGCGAAATCAAGTTAAGGGAATTCTTCATTAAGATTGGGATTTCTTACAATGGGGAGCCGATTGCTCAAGGAAGGAAGAACAAAAGAAGGGTCTATTGACCAATCTACTACCGCTAGGCCTATACTATTAGATCCTAATCTACGGGCCATCACTGCCCTCATCGTCATCCTCAGAACTCTCATCGGCACTGCTGCCGATGGGCTCCTCGTCGCTACTAGCCCTCCACGGGGGCTTCATCCCCGTCTTCGTCGTCGCTGCTGTCGTCGTCCCACCACATGCGGAGGCGTTTCGCCGGCGGGTAGCCCTCGAGGGAGTCGTCGTCGTCTTCTTCTCCCTCTTCTTCAGAGGTGGGGCAGCCGTCCCAGGAGAACTGGTCGTCCTCGCTTTTTGACTCCAGTTCCCCGTCGGCGAGGAACTGAAGATCTTCATCCCCGCTGGTCAAGGACTTGTCGTCCTCAGACCAAATGGAGGAGGCATGGCTCTCCTCGTCCCAGTCTTCCGGGGCACGAATTTCCGGCGGCGTCTCGCGGGAGGAGTCGGACCCGTAGGAAAACTCGGAGGAGGAGGAAGAAGACATGGCGGCACGGAGGGTTTTTGGTGCTAATGCGAGGAGGATGAAGGAGACGCAAGCTGTTTAGAACGGTTAAATAAAGGGGATATGAGGGAGATTCAATGCCACAGCAGTTCCCGAGGAGATGTTGCCCAACAGGAGAGTTGTGCGGCCACGTGGAGAAGTGGAAGGCAAGGCATCATGATGACGGATACTGCAACGGTTCTGCCACGACATGACCCGACGAAAGAAAGGCATAATGATTTTGGAAATGTCATTTCCAAAACCAGGGGGGCATGTGTCATCACCAGAATTTAACCGAGTCAGAGGTGGGCCGCGATCGAGATGGACGTGAAGATATCTATACATGGAAGAAATACGTGAATCGGCCTTTTATACCAAGTTGGGCTTAATTGCCCGTGTATCTGTAACATATTAGATCGCATCTTAGTTTAGAAGTTAGAATCTTACTCGTGCACTGGTTTGGTGCACGCCCACATTAGAAAGTCCCTCGGACTATAAATATGTATCTAGGGTTTATGGAATAAACAACAACCAACGTTCAACCACAAACAAATCTCGGCGCATCGCCAACTCCTTCGTCTAGAGGGTTTTCTACCGGTAAGCACCATGCTGCCTAGATCGCATCTTGCGATCTAGGCAGCACAAGCCTGCCCACGTTGTTCATGCGTTGCTCGTCATCGAAGCCTTTTTGATGGCGAGCAACGTAGTTATCTTAGACATGTTAGGGTTAGCATTGTTCTTCATATTACATGCTTTCGTAGTGCAACCCTTGCATGTCTAGCCGCCCTTACACCTATCTTAGGTGTAGGGCGGCACCCCGCTTGGTCATAGTTTAGTAGATCTGATCCGTTACGGTTGCTCCTTGTTTCATCAAGGATTAGTTTAACATCCGCAATAGTTAGGCCTTACAAAGGGTTGGAGGATCCGAGCGGCGTGTAGGGTGGCGTTTGCTAGCCCTAGAAAGGATGTTCTGAGGATCAACCTCGTGTTGGTTTTTAGGCCCTGTCTAGGATCGGCTTACGGTCACCGTGCGCGAGCGCGAGGCCCAATCGTGAGTAGGATGATCTGATTATGCGGTGAAAACCCTAAATCGTCGTAGATCTCATTAGCTTTACCTTGATCAAGCAGGACCACCATATATTCGGACACCTGGTCTGAATCATGGGTGGATCGGCTCTTTGAGCCGATTCACAGGATAACCTGAGAGCCGATCGAGGCTCGTATTTAATGTTTACGTGTGTGCCCTGCAGAAACTAAGCGAGGCATCATCCACACCTTCCCCGACCGGTATAGGTCAGGTGGCACGCCCTTGCAGTTGGCATCGGCGCGTGCGACCAGGAGGCTTTGCGGGCCGTCGCTCTGAGGGACTGGGGCCAGCCGCAACCCTAGTTGTTCCCGGCTCTACGGTGTTGCCCGTCTCAGCCCGCCAGGGGGTTTCTGACGTCAACACTACCTCTTTTGGGTGTTTTGGCGTATGAGTCACAAAGTTCTATTGCCAAGCAAGCACTTTCTTGAACTTAGAAATAACTCGCAATTTTTCACAAAAAACCGGTATAACCGGGGTTAGTTAAACTTTCCGGGTAGTTTGCTCCCACTCCCTCTTTTCGTATTTCACGTGCTTAGTTCTTACCGGTTTATCTTGCTTGCCATGAAGCCGGGTTGCGGACAACAGCAGAGTCGAAGACTCCGGTAGGTTTAGCACGTTACTAAACCGGAAAGAAAAAATGTTCAACAAGCAACCGGTAAACTGAAAAAATAAACACATTACATGCAATTTCAGTAGAGGCAGTCCCCGAGATTCATTCGAGGTGTCGGCATCTTTTATTCATAGCATATAAGGTACAAAAAAGGAACTCCTTACAGCACATCTTCAGGAATAGAAAGGGCGTAGCAAAGCTATGTTCCATGGGCGCTTGGTCTCCTCTCCTGACCTGTCCGCCTTTCCCTTCTTTGATTCCTGTGCATCGATCAAGTAGTAGGCATCATTGTGTAGAGCCTTGCTCACAATGAAAGGCCCTTCCCACGGAGGTGAGAGTTTGTGACACCCCTCAGTGCGCTGCACTAGGCGTAGCACCAGGTCTCCTTCCCGGAACACTCTTGGTTTAACCTTCCGGCTATGATATCGTATGAGGTTTTGCTGGTATATGGTTGTTCTTGCCAAAGCCAGCTCCCTTGCTTCTTCTAACAAGTCCACATCATTTTCTCGGGCCTCTTTTACCTCTTCTTCGGTATAGAGTTGAACCCTTGGTGAATCATGTATAATGTCGGTTGGTATGACGGCTTCCGCCCCATACACCATGAAGAATGGAGTGTATCCGGTAGACCGGTTCAGAGTTGTTCTTATGCTCCACAGCACCGATGGTAGCTCATCGAGCCAACATCCCGGTGTCTTTTCAAGAGGTTCAATGAGCCTCGGTTTGATACCGGAAAGCACCAAAGCATTGGTTCGTTCCACTTGGCCATTGCCTTGCGCGTGTGCGACTGAGCACAAGTCCAGCTGGATGTTGTTATCCTCACAAAATCTTTTGAATTCTCCTTGAGCAAAGTTTGTTCCATTGTCAGTGATAATGCTATGCGGGTAGCCATACCGCAAGATAACATCTTTCAAGAATTTCACCGCCGTATGCCCATCACATTTGGCAATAGGCTTTACCTCAAGCCACTTAGTGAACTTATCCACCATCACTAGGATGTGGGTCATGCTGCTCCTTGCAGTTTTGAATGGGCCAACCATGTCAAGGCACCAAACAACGAATGGCCAAGTTAATGGTATAGTTTTCAGGCCGGATGCTGGTGTATGGTTTTGCTTGGCGTACCACTGGCACCCGTTGCATCTTCGCACAAAATCCTCAGCGTTTTCCAGTGCCGTGGGCCAGTAGAACCCATGCCGGAACACTTTTGCCACCAGCGCCCTTGATGAGGCATGGTGTCCACACTCTCCTTGGTGAATTTCAACCAACATTTCTTTTCCTTCTTCCGGTTCCACACATCTTTGGAGGACACCGGTAACACTTCTCTTGTAAACCTCACCATTGATGATGGTATAGGCCTTGAATCTCCTTTGGATTCTTTTTGATTCATTTTCGTCAACCGGCAGGGTGCCGTTGATCAGGAATTCCTTAATAGGTTCAACCCAAGCTGGCGCTTCCCGGACTAGAAATACCGGTACGTCTATCTCCATATTTTCCACCAGCATAGCCTCTTCCGGCTGAGATCCTGCAGTCCCCGAGTTTACTGGAACAGTCCCTGGGTTTCCTTCGTCGATGTCCATTGGCACAACATGTGATTCTGGTACAAAAATTGACTCCGACTCCGGACTCGGTTTAATCGACGGCATCCTTAGGTGAGCCAAAGCCACTCCGGGAGGAATTTCCTGCCGGGAGGAGCCTAACTTGGAGAGCGTATCTGCGGCTTCATTTTCTGCCCGTGGCACATGGTGAAACTCACATCCTTCAAAGAAGCCGGCAATCTTCTGCACGTGAAACCGGTATGAGGCCATATTGGCATCTTTTACATCCCAATCTCCGGAACACTGCTGTACCACAAGATCTGAATCACCATAACAAATGATCCGGTGTGCACCAATTTCTTTTGCGACCTTGAGCCCATGGATCAGAGCCTCATATTCAGCGACATTGTTTGACGCCCTGAAATGCACTTGCAGAACATACCGGAGATGATCTCCCTTGGGTGAAGTAAGAACAACACCGGCGCCTAGACCCTCTTTGAGTTTGGATCCGTCAAAGTGCATCTTCCAGTATTCTATTTTTTGTTCCGGCGGTTTGTATTGCATTTCCGCCCAATCAACCAAGAAATCTGCTAAAGCTTGCGATTTTATGGCATCTCTTCTTTCGTATACCGGTACGTATGGTGATATCTGAATTGCCCATTTGGCAATCCTGCCGCTAGCATCCTTGTTGCACATGATATCTAAAATGGGTGCCTCACTCACCACTTTCATTGGGTGCTCTTCAAAGTAGTGCTTGAGCTTCGTGGCGGCCATGAACACGCCATAGGTCATTTTCTGGAAATGAGGGTAGTTTTGTTTTGAGAGGGAGAGCCCCTCGCTCAGGTAGTATACCGGTCTTTGCACGGTTTTTCCTTCCTCTTCTCTTTCCACTACAACTACAACACTCACGACCCGGTTTGTTGCTGCTATGTACAACAACATGGGCTCCCTTTCTAGAGGCGAAGCCAATACCGGCGCGGTTGCCAGCATTGTTTTTAGCTCTTTGAACGTTGCGTCTGCCTGAGGGGTCCAGACGAAGGTATCGGTTTTTTTCATCAAAGCATAGAGAGGCAGAGCCTTTTCTCCCAACCTTCTTATGAACCGGCTTAGAGATGCCAAGCTTCCGGTGAACTTTTGCACGTCCTTGAGATCGTGCGGTATAGTCATTCTTTCGATGGCCCAGATTTTTACCGGATTAACCTCAATTCCTCGGCTAAATACGAGAAAACCAAGCAGTTTGCCGGCAGGGACACCGAAGGTACATTTTGCCGGATTGAGTTTCATCCGGAACCTTCTTAGGTTGTCAAACGTTTGCCTCAAATCATCAATCAAGGTTTCTTTTACCTTAGTTTTTATCACGACATCGTCCACATAGACTTGCACGTTTTCCCCAATTTGATCAAACAAACACTTTTGCATACAGCGCTGGTACGTTGCACCAGCGTTGCGCAAACCGAAAGGCATAGTAACATAGCAATAAGCCACGTGCGGGGTAATGAACACAGTTTATATTTGATCTTCCTTTTTCAGGGGAATCTGGTGGAAACCGGAATAAGCATCAGAAAAGACAACAGCTCACAGCCAGCAGTGGAATCGATCACTTGATCAATCCGGGGCAAAGGGAAAGGATCTTTCGGGCAAGCTTTGTTTAGGTTGGTGTAGTCGATGCACATGCGCCACACCTTTGGAGCTTTGGGTTCCTCCTCTTTTTTCTTCTCGACCAGCACCGGATTGGCTAGCCACTCAGTATGCAGTACTTCCACGATGAAACCGACAACCAACAACTTTGTCACTTCTTCTCCAATGATTTTCCTCCTGTCTTCAGCGAACCGGCGTAAGGGCTGTTTTACCGGCTTCGCATCTTTCCGGACATTTAAAGAGTGCTCAGCCAACTCGCTCGGAACCCCTACCAAGTCATCAGTAGACCAGGCAAAGATATTCCGATTCTCACGGAGGAAGTTGACGAGCGCGCTTTCCTATGCCTCACTCAGGCCGGCACCGATACGAACGGTACGCTCAGGGTAAGCCGGGTCCAGCACAATATCCTTTGTTTCCTTGGTTGGCTTGAATGCCGGCGTGCCCAAATTGCCACAAATTGCCGCTAAGCTCAACTGTGAGGACTGATACACGTAAAGCACACGCCCGTTGGGAACCCCAAGAGGAAGGTGTGATGCGCACAGCAGCAAGTTTTCCCTCAGTAAGAAACCAAGGTTATCGAACCAGTAGGAGTCAAGGAACACGTGAAGGTTGTTGGTGGCGGAGTGTAGTGCGGCGCAACACCGGAGATTCCGGCGCCAACGTGGAACCTGCACAACACAATCAAAGTACTTTGCCCCAACGTAACGGTGAGGTTGTCAATCTCACCTGCTTGTCAGTAAACAAAGGATTAGATGTATAGTGTGGATGATGATGATTGTTTGCGAAGAACAGGTAAAGAACAATTGCGATAGATTGTATTTCAGATGTAAAGAATTGGACCGGGGTCCACAGTTCACTAGTGGTGTCTCTCCCATAAGATAAACATATGTTGGGTGAACAAATTACAGTTGGGCAATTGACAAATAAAGAAGGCATAACAATGCACATACATATATCATGATGAGTACTATGAGATTTAATCAGGGCATTATGACAAAGTACATAGACCGCTATCCAGCATGCATCTATGTCTAAAAAGTCCACCTTCAGGTTATCATCAGAACCGCTTCCATTATTAAGTTGCAAACAACAGACAATTGCATTAAGTATGGTGCGTAATGTAATCAACACAAATATCCTTAGACAAAGCATCGATGTTTTATCCCTAGTGGCAACAGCACATCCACAACCTTAGAACTTTCTGTCACTGTCCCAGATTTAATCGAGGCATGAACCCACTATCGAGCATAAATACTCCCTCTTGGAGTCACAAGTATCAACTTGGCCAGAGCCTCTACTAGCAACGGAGAGCATGCAAGAACATAAACAACATATATGATAGATTGATAATCAACTTGACATAGTATTCAATATTCATCGGATCCCAACAAACACAACATGTAGCATTACAAATAGATGATCTTGATCATGATAGGCAGCTCACAAGATCTAACATGATAGCACAATGAGGAGAAGACAACCATCTAGCTAGTGCTATGGACCCATAGTCCAGGGGTGGACTACTCACACATCGATCCGGAGGCGATCATGGAGATGAAGTGACCTCCGGGAGATGATTCCCCTCTCCGGCAGGGTGCCGGAGGCGATCTCCTGAATCCCCCGAGATGGGATTGGCGGCGGCGGCGTCTCAGTAAGGTTTTCCGTATCGTGGCTCTCGGTACTGGGTTATTCGCGACGAAGGCTTTAAGTAGGCGGAAGGGTAGGTCAGGGGCGACGTGAGGGACCCACACGCTAGGGCCGCGCGGGCCCAAGCCTGGCCGCGCCGCCCTAGTGTGGCGTCGCCTCGTGGCCCCACTTTGTATCTCCCTCGGTCTTCTGGAAGCTTCGTGGAAAAATAAGCCCATGGGCGTTGATTTCGTCCAATTCCGAGAATATTTCCTTACTAGGATTTCTGAAATCAAAAACAGCAGAAAACAGCAACTGGCTCTTCGGCATCTCGTCAATAGGTTAGTGCCGGAAAATGCATAATAATGACATATAATGTGTATAAAACATGTGAGTATCATCATAAAAGTAGCATGGAACATAAGAAATTATAGATACGTTTGGGACGTATCAAGCATCCCCAAGCTTAGTTCATACTCTCCCTCGAGTAGGTAAACGATAACAAAGATAATTTTTGAAGTGACATGCTATCATAATCTTGATCAATACTATTGTAAAGCATATGAGATGAATGCAGCGATTCGAAGCAATGATGAAGATAATGAGTAAACAAATGAATCATATAGCAAAGACTTTTCATGAATAATACTTTCAAGACAAGCATCAATAAGACTTGCATAAGAGTTACTCATAAAGCAATAGATTCTTAGTAGAAAGCTTTGAAGCAACACAAAGGAAGATATAAGTTTCAGCGGTTGCTTTCAACTTCAACATATATATCTCATGGATAATTGTCAACACAAAGTAATATAACAAGTGCAATAGGTAAACATGTAAGAATCAATGCACACAGTTGATACAAGTGTTTGCTTCCGGGATAGAAAGAATGGGTAAACTGACTCAAGAATAAAGTAGAAGATAGGCCCTTCGCAGAGGGAAGCATGGATTACTATTTTTATGCTAGAGCTTTTCATTTTGAAAACAAGAAACAATTTTGTCAATGGTAGTAATAAAGCATATGTGTTATGTATAAGATATCTTATAAGTTGCAAGCCTCATGCATAGTATACCAATAGTGCTCGCACCTTGTCCTAATTAGCTTGGATTAACATGGATTATCATTGCATAGCATATGTTTCAACCAAGTGTCACAAAGGGGTACCTCTATGCCGCCTGTACAAAGGTCTAAGGAGAAAGCTCGCATTGGATTTCTCGCTTTTGATTATTCTCAACTTAGACATCCATACCGGGACGACATAGACAACAGATAATGGACTCCTCTTTAATGCATAAGCATTCAACAACAGTTAAAATTCTCATAAGAGATTGAGGATTAATCGTCCAAACTGAAACTTCCACCATGAATCATGGCTTTAGTTAGCGGCCCAATGTTCTTCTCTAACAATATGCATACTCAAACCATTTGATCATGAAAATCTCCCTTACTTCAGACAAGAAGAACATGCATAGCAACTCACATGATATTCAACAAAGGTGAAAGTTGATGACGTCCCCAGAAACATGGTTACCGCTCAACAAGCAACTTATTAAGAAATAAGACACATAAGTACATATTCTTCACCACAATAGTTTTTAAGGCTATTTTCTCATGAGCTATATATTGCAAAGACAAAGAATAGAATTTTAAAGGTAGCACTCAAGTAATGTACTTTGGAATGGCAGAGAAATACCATGTAGTAGGTAGGTATGGTGGACACAAATGGCACGGTTATTGGCTCAAGGATTTGGATGCACGGGAAGAATTCCTCTCAATACAAGGCTAGGCTAGCAAGGTTGTTTGAAGCAAACTCAAGTATAAAAGGTGCAGCAAAGCTCACATATGAACATATTGTAAGTATTATAAGACTTTACATTGTCTCCTTGTTTTTCAAACACCTTAACCAGAAAATATCTAGACTCTAGAGATCAATCATGCAAACCAAATTTTAACAAGCTCTATGTAGTTATTCATTAATGGGTACAAGGTACATTATGCAAGAGCTTAAACATGATCTATATGAGCACAAAAATTGCCAAGTATCACATTATTCAAGACATTATACCATTTACCACATGCAGCATTTTCCGTTTCCAACCATATAACAATGAATGAAATAGTTCAACCTTCGCAATGAACATTAAGTATAAAGCTAAGAACACATGTGCTCATACGAAACAGCGGAGCGTGTCTCTCTCCCAAACAAAGAATGCTAGGATCCGACTTTATTCAAACAAAAACAAAAACAAACAGACTCTCCAAGTAAAGTACAAAAGATGTGACGGAAGAAAAATATAGTTTCACTAGAGGTGACCTGATAAGTTGTCGATGAAGAAGGGATGCCTTGGGCATCCCCAAGCTTAGATTCTTGAGTCTTCTTAAAATATGCAGGGATGAACCACGGGGGCATCCCCAAGCTTAGACTTTTCACTCTTCTTGATCATATTATATCAGCCTCCTCTCTTGACTCTTGAAAACTTCCTCCACACCAAACTCAAAACAAACTCATTAGAGGGTCAGTGCATAATTCATATATTCAGAGGTGACATAATCATTCTTAACACTTCTGGACATTGCACAAAGCTACTAAAAGTTAATGGAACAAAGAAATCCATCAAACATAGCAAAACGAGCAATGCGAAATAAAAGGCAGAATCTGTCAAAACAGAACAGTCCGTAAAGACGAATTTTTTTGAGGCACCAGACTTGCTCAGATGAAAATGCCCAAATCGAATGAAAGTTGCGTACATATCTGAGGATCACGCATGTAAATTGGCAGATTTTTATAAATTTCCTACAGCAGGGGCGGCTCAATTTCGTGACAGAAAGAAATCTGTTCCTGCGCAATAATCCAAATCTAGTATTGACTTTACTATCAAAGACTTTACTTGGCACAACAATGCAATAAAATAAAGATAAGGAGAGGTTGCTACAGTAATAACAACTTCCAAGACTCAAATATAAAATAAAAGTGCAGAAGTAAAATAATGGGTTGTCTCCCATAAGCGCTTTTCTTTAACGCCTTTCAGCTAGGCGCAGAAAGTGTGAATCAAGTATTATCAAGAGATGAAGCATCAAAAGAGGGGTTTGGAGTTTTCTCAACTATGCATTTTATCTTATCTATGTAAGTTTCAGAGGCTCCTTTTTCATTATTCTTAGGCTTGCTATCATCATCAAACAAATTTTCGGGAACAAGCCAACCATAGTTATTTTCTAGAGCTTCATGCATTCCTAGGAGCTTACAAGGTATTGTTGTCTTAATCTCCCCACCATCATTAACATTATTAGTGTACCTTATTCTATCCATGTCCATCTTTTCGAGGGTACTAGCAAAGTTGGTATAAGAGCCAAGCATCTTATATTTAATAAAGACTTTTCTAGCCTCTCTTGCTACACCACCAAATTCTTTAAGAAGGGTTTCTAAGATAAAATCTTTCTTTTCTCCTTCCTCCATATCACAAAGTGTAAGAAACATGTGTTGAATTATAGGATTGAGATTAACAAATTTAGTTTCCAACATGTGTACTAAAGAAGCAACAGCAATTTCATAAGTAGGAGCAAGTTCTACCAAGTGTCTATCTTCAAAATCTTCAGCTTGTACTTACATGAGTGAAAAAATCTTCTATATTATCTCTTCCAATTATAGACCCTCGTCCTACCGGTATGTCTTTTAGAGTGTACTTAGGAGGAAACATGATGAAATAAACAAAAGGTAAATAAAGTAAATGCAAGTAACTAATTTTTTTGTGTTTTCAATATAGAGAACAAGAAAGTAAATAAAGTAAAACTAGCAACTAATTTTTTTTGTATTTTTGATATAAGAGCAAACAAAGCAGTAAATAAAATAAAGTAAAGCAAGACAAAAACAAAGTAAAGAGATTGGATGTGGGAGACTCCCCTTGCAGCGTGTCTTGATCTCCCCGACAACGGCGCTAGAAAACAGTCTTTATACGCGTAAAGCACACGCCCGTTGGGAACCCCAAGAGGAAGGTGTGATGCGCACACCAACAAGTTTTCCCTCAGTAAGAAACCAAGGTTATCGAACCAGCAGGAGTCAAGGAACACGTGAAGTATGTTGGTGGCGGAGTGTAGTGCGGCGCAACACCAGGGATTCCGGCGCCAACGTGGAACCCGCACAACACAATCAAAGTACTTTGCCCCAACGTAACGTTGAGGTTGTCAATCTCACCGGCTTGTCAGTAAACAAAGGATTAGATGTATAGTGTGGATGATGATGATTGTTTGCGAAGAACGGTAAAGAACAATTGCGGTAGGTTGTATTTCGGATGTAAAGAATTGGACCGGGGTCCACAGTTCACTAGTGGTGTCTCTCCCATAAGATAAACAGATGTTGGGTGAACAAATTACAGTTGGGCAATTGACAAATAAAGAAGGCATAACAATGCACATACATATATCATGATGAGTACTATGAGATTTAATCAGGGCATTACGACAAAGTACATAGATCGCTATCCAGCATGCATCTATGCCTAAAAAGTCCACCTTCAAGTTATCATCCGAACCCCTTCTAGTATTAAGTTGCAAACAACAGACAATTGCATTAAGTATGGTGCGTAATGTAATCAACACAAATATCCTTAGACAAAGCATCGATGTTTTATCCCTAGTGGCAACAACACATCCACAACCTTAGAACTTTCTGTCACTGTCCTAGATTTAATGAGGCATGAACCCACTATCGAGCATAAATACTCCCTCTTGGAGTCACAAGTATCAACTTGGCCAGAGCCTCTACTAGCAACGGACAACATGCAAGAACATAAACAACATATATGATAGATTGATAATCAACTTGACATAGTATTCAATATTCATCGGATCCCAACAAACACAACATGTAGCATTACAAATAGATGATCTTGATCATGATAGGCAGCTCACAAGATCTAACATGATAGCACAATGAGGAGAAGACAACCATCTAGCTACTGCTATGGACCCATAGTCCAGGGATGGATGATGCGTATAGCTGACACGTCCGTTGGGAACCCCAAGAGGAAGGTGTGATGCGCACAGCGGCAAGTTTCCCTCAGTAAGAAACCAAGGTTTAATCGAACCAGTAGGAGTCAAGAAGCACGTTGAAGGTTGATGGCGGCGGGATGTAGTGCGGCGCAACACCGGAGATTCCGGCGCCAACGTGGAACCTGCACAACACAACCAAAGTATTTTGCCCCAACGAAACAGTGAGGTTGTCAATCTCACCGGCTTGCTGTAACAAAGGATTAACCGTATTGTGTGGAAGATGATTGTTTGCAAGAAAACAGTAAAGAACAAGTATTGCAGCAGATTTGTATTTCAGTATAAAAGAATGGACCGGGGTCCACGAGTTCACTAGAGGTGTCTCTCCCATAAGATAAAAGCATGTTGGGTGAACAAATTACAGTCGGGCAATTGACAAATAGAGAGGGCATAACAATGCACATACATGTCATGATAAATATAGTGAGATTTAATTGGGCATTACGACAAAGTACATAGACCGCCATCCGGCATGCATCTATGCCTAAAAAGTCCACCTTCGAGGTTATCATCCGAACCCCTTCCGGTATTAAGTTGCAAAACAACGAGACAATTGCATTAAGTATGGTGCGTAATGTAATCAATAACTACATCCTTAGACATAGCATCAATGTTTTATCCCTAGTGGCAACAACACATCCACAACCTTAGAACTTTCACTGTCACTTGTCCCAAATTCAATGGAGGCATGAACCCACTATCGAGCATAAATACTCCCTCTTGGAGTTAAGAGCAAAAACTTGGCCAGAGCCTCTACTAATAACGGAGAGCATGCAAGATCATAAACAACACATAGGTAATAACTTGATAATTAACATAACATAGTATTCTCTATCCATCGGATCCCGACAAACACAACATATAGCATTACTGATAGATGATCTTGATCATGTTAGGCAGCTCACAAGATCCAACAATGAAGCACAATGAGGAGAAGACAACCATCTAGCTACTGCTATGGACCCATAGTCCAGGGGTGAACTACTCACTCATCACTCCGGAGGCGACCATGGCGATGAAGAGTCCTCCGGGAGATGAATCCACTCTCCGGCAGGGTGCCGGAGGAGATCTCAGAATCCCCCGAGATGGGATTGGCGGCGGCGGCGTCTCGGTAAGGTTTTCCGTATCGTGGCTCTCGGTACTGGGGGTTTCGCGACGGAGGCTTTAAGTAGGCGGAAGGGCAACGCGGGGGGCCACACGAGGGCCCCACACCATAGGTCGGCGCGGCCAGGGCCTAGGCCGCGCCGCCCTAGTGTGGCGGCGCCTCGTGGCCCCACTTCGACTCCTCTTCGGTCTTCTGGAAGCTTCGTGGCAAAATAGGACCCTGGGCGTTGATTTCGTCCAATTCCGAGAATATTTCGTTACTAGGATTTCTGAAACCAAAAACAACAGAAAACAGCAACTGGCTCTTCGGCATCTTGTTAATAGGTTAGTTCCAGAAAAATCACGAATATGACATAAAGTGTGCATAAAACATGTAGATACCATCAATAATGTGGCATGGAACATAAGAAATTATCGATACGTCGGAGACGTATCAGCATCCCCAAGCTTAGTTCTGCTCGTCCCGAGCGGGTAAAACGATAACAAAGATAATTTCTGAAGTGACATGCCATCATAACCTTGATCATACTATTTGTAAACATATGTAATGAATGCAGCGATCAAAACAATGGTAATGACATGAGTAAACAAGTGAATCATAAAGCAAAGACTTTTCATGAATAGTACTTCAAGACAAGCATCAATAAGTCTTGCATAAGAGTTAACTCATAAAGCAATAAATCAAAGTAAAGGTATTGAAGCAACACAAAGGAAGATTAAGTTTCAGCGGTTTCTTTCAACTTGTAACATGTATATCTCATGGATAATTGTCAACATAGAGTAATATAACAAGTGCAATATGCAAGTATGTAGGAATCAATGCACGAGTTCACACAAGTGTTTGCTTCTTGAGGTGGAGAGAGATAGGTGAGCTGACTCAACATAAAAGTAAAAAAGAAAGGTCCTTCAAAGAGGAAAGCATCGATTGCTATATTTGTGCTAGAGCTTTTATTTTGAAAACATGAAACAATTTTGTCAACGGTAGTAATAAAGCATATGAGTTATGTAAATTATATCTTACAAGTTGCAAGCCTCATGCATAGTATACTAATAGTGCCATCACCTTGTCCTAATTAGCTTGGACTACCGGATCATCGCAATACACATGTTTTAACCAAGTGTCACAATGGGGTACCTCCATGCCGCTCGTACAAAGGTCTAAGGAGAAAGCTCGCATTTTGGATTTCTCGCTTTTGATTATTCTCAACTTAGACATCCATACCGGGACAACATGGACAACAGATAATGGACTCCTCTTTAATGCATAAGCATGTGGCAACAATTATTATTCTCATATGAGATTGAGGATATATGTCCAAACTGAAACTTCCACCATGAATCATGGCTTTAGTTAGCGGCCCAATGTTCTTCTCTAACAATATGTATGCTCCAACCATTAAGGTGGTAGATCTCTCTTACTTCAGACAAGACGGACATGCATAGCAACTCACATGATATTCAACAAAGAGTAGTTGATGGCGTCCCCAGAAAACATGGTTATCGCACAACAAGCAACTTAATAAGAGATAAAGTGCATGAAGGAGATATGCCCTAGAGGCAATAATAAAGTGGTTATTATTTATATCTTTGTGTTTATGATAAATGTTTATATATCATGTTATAATTGTATTAACTGAAACATTAGTACATGTGTGATATGTAGACAACAAAGAAGTCCCTAGTATGCCTCTTAAACTAGCTTGTTGATTAATGGATGATTAGTTTCATAATCATGAACATTGGATGTTATTAATAACAAGGTTATATCATTATATGAATGATGTAATGGACACACCCAATTAAGCGTAGCATAAGATCTCGTCATTAAGTCATTTGCTATAAGCTTTCGATACATAGTTACCTAGTCCTTATGACCATGAGATCATGTAAATCACTTATACCGGAAAGGTACTTTGATTACATCAAACGCCACTGCATAAATGGGTGGTTATAAAGGTGGGATTAAGTATCCGGAAAGTATGAGTTGAGGCATATGGATCAACGAGTGGGATTTGTCCATCCCGATGACGGATAGATATACTCTGGGCCCTCTCGGTGGAATGTCGTCTAATGTCTTGCAAGCATATGAATAAGTTCATAAGAGACCACATACCACGGTACGAGTAAAG
>NC_061514.1:265569561-265602726 GCF_022539505.1 Lolium rigidum
TTGTAGAATTTGAACTATTCAAATTTGAAGTGTGCAGCAGATTGGATTTGAACTAAATGGATTAAACCAAATTTGAAAATACCGGGCCACGCGGGAAAACGAAACGGGCCTAACAGTACTAAACCGACCGGGCCGGCCCAACTAACGCTGACCACGCCGCGGGCCGCCCGACATGGGGTCCCACGCGTCGGTGGGTTATAACTACCGAATCGGTATGCTCGACCCGGACCGTCGGATTAGGAGATGATCGTGCGGTCGAGGTTCGTCTTCTTCTCCGGCGAGAGGAGGGCGTGCTGGCGACGGCGGGTGGGGGTCGGGGAGCGTCCTGGGCCGCCGGCGGTCGAGGCAGGGGTGCGAGGCGTCGTTGGCGAGGACGTAGAGGCTCCTGGTACAGCGGCGAGGCTCGGGGTGGCTCCAGTCGAGGCAGATGATCTGCGGGCTCCGGCGGGAACGAGCTTGCGATTGGAGCTTCTCCGGCGAGGTAATGTAAAATTGGTGGGAGGAGAAGGGGCAAGGATGAGAGAGGAGCAGATGGTGTGAAGAATCGTGGCTCCGATCTCTCCTATTTATAGGCCGGTGCGAGGGCCGTGGCTGCAGGCGAAGGGGTCGACGACGACAATGGCGCTACGGGCTGCGAAAGGGCAAGGCGAGGTGCGCATCTTGTAGGCGACGTCTAGGCGATGCTCTGGGCGTAGCTGGCGCGTCCAGGGGACGACGGGATGGCTCGGGAGCTTCTGCGACGAGGACGGTACTGGGCGGCAGGGTGGTGATCATGGCGACGGCTAGGGTGCACGCGCATGCATTTGAGAATGTCTACGAGCTATCTGGGGTGGTGGCGGTGCGTGATGCAGAGGTAGGGATGCAGGAAGGTACTGAGGCGATGGGGCGTTGCCACGCTCTGGCGCGTCCCGCGCGTGGTGATCATGCCGACTGGCATGCCTGGGCGTGCACTGGCATGGTCCTCGGCGTGTCCGTTCCAGCCAATGTCGTGCAAGCCTTTAGCCGGGAAGGGTACCGGCATGAGTAGGAGAGTGTAGGCTACTCGGCTGACATGGTGAGATGGAGAGATGAGGGCCGAGAGAAATGGAGTGAGTGTGGCCGGCATGGGTACGGCATGGTCGGTTTTTGCTCTCCACAGGCTTTAATCATCCAAAGCAAGTACTCGGGAAAGATGAAGGGGATGCAGGGGATCAAAATGATCACAAACCAAAAGGGGTTTAGTCCAAAATCTGCTGGGTATTGAAGTGTAACACAAATCTGGAAAGTTGCCCGCAAGGTGTTCGAGAAATGGCCGCATGAACTTTTTTGTGGAATTTTGGAAATATTTTTGGTGAATCTCATTCTTATATTTAATGTGATGGAAAGGTGGTGTTGGTGTTCATTTTGGTGAAGTTTTGCAACATTTCAAAAAGTGGGTCATCTTCACATAGTTTCAACATCACCACTTGTCAAAACCCTACCTGGTCAACCTGGTCAACATCAGCACTAATGGTCAACATGAATGTTGTTCACTTTTACTTGGTCTTGGATGACATGGTCATAGTTGACCAAGTTTGGTTTAGTAAAGAATTAAACCAGAGGGGTAAAGAGAGGATCATGTTAAAATTTACCCAAATGACCATCATCACATGTGAGATGGTTTTGAGTTAAATTTGGATTTGATTCTGGTTTCTTTGATGCATTTGGGTTTGTTTGAGTTATATAAGAGTTTTAGAATCCATAGGGCAAGCAATGGTGGCCTCATATGAAGATTTGCTAAATTGGGTTATGTGTATGTGAGTTAAAATTGGAATTATCTCACCATTTGAATTCTCTCCATTTGATTTTGGTTTCATTGATGCAATTGTGTTAGTTTATCATATTGAAGTATTTTAGAAGCCAGGGAGCAAGCAATTATGGCTTTGGTGAAGGATTTGCATTTTGGCATATAGTGTATGTGAGGGAATGTTGGGGGATTCTCTCACTATGTGATTTCTCTCCATTTGATTTTGACTTTGGTTGACTCTAATGTGGTTCTTATTAGTGTAGAAACATTTTAAGATCATTGAAACCAATTCAAATGGTCTTGTTCAAAGATTTGCAAATTTGGCCTTAATACACAAGAGATGAGGTGTCAAATTTTCATAAACTTGTACTAGGGTTGTTCTTGCCTTACTACAACATGGGTTAGGGTCCATTTAGCATTAGATTAGGTTTAGAAAAGGTTTCACATCATTTGGTCAAGGTTTAAAGTCATAGGGCAAAATTTGGTGAAATGGCTATGTGTCACATATGCCTCTATGCATATGTTGCATTTGATTTTAAATTTGACTTGGCTTGACCCAAATGGTGTTGTTGAGTGTTGAAATGGTATATGGAAGTGATCCAACCATTCACAACAAGTCCTAGGGTCAATCTTCTCCAATTCACAAATTTGCACTTTTGCTCTCATATGCCTCTATGGCATTTTTAGTTTCTTTTTAATTTCTTTGGAAAACACTTGGATTTGATTTGATAAGCCTTTGGTAAGGTGTATGAAGGTTTTCCAAACCTCTATGCAAAGTGGAAAGGTTTAGGGTAAAGATTTATAATTATAGTCATAGGCACATATGCCTTTTTCTTATTTAATTTCTTTTTATTTCATTTTAACTAGGATGATGAAAAGAGGGGTGAGGTTTAGGGTTTAAGTTTATTTCAAACTACTATAACAATCAATCATCGCAATAGCACAAGAATTAAACAAGATCACTATGTATCATACTTCATTTAATAAAAGTTTTTGTTGGTTCCAAAATTTGGAACTAGTGAAATTCATTTGTTTTATTTTGAAATTCTTGGGATGTTACAAGACAGAGCATCATCAGAACTAACACTGAAAATTGCTCTCGCATAACAAGATTCAAGAAAGCAGTGTTTAATTTCAAAGAATTCTGCTGTAGTAGCAGGTGGAGCAATATGTGTGCATAGGAAATCATTATTATTTGTGGTTGTGAAGTCACACAACTTAGTATTTTCAGGGGTGGCCATTTTAGCAGTAGTAAATAAAACAAACTAGATAAAATAAATGCAAGTAACTAATTTTTTTTGTATTTTTGATATAGCAACAAGATAGTAAATAAAGTAAAGCTAGCAACTAATTTTTTTGTGTTTTGATATAATGCAGAAAACAAAGTAGTAAATAAAATAAAGCAAGACAAAAACAAAGTAAAGAGATTGGGAAGTGGAGACTCCCCTTGCAGCGTGTCTTGATCTCCCCGGCAACGGCGCCGTAAATTTGCTTGATGCGTGTAGCCGACACGTCCGTTGGGAACCCCAAGAGGAAGGTGTGATGCGCACAGCGGCAAGTTTCCCTCGCAAGAAACCAAGGTTTAATCGAACCAGAGAGGAGTCAAGAAGCACGTTGAAGGTTGATGGCGGCGGGATGTAGTGCGGCGCAACACCGTAGATTCCGGCGCCAACGTGGAACCCGCACAACACAACCAAAGTACTTTGCCCCAACGAAACAAGTGAGGTTGTCAATCTCACCGGCTTGCCGTAACAAAGGATTAACCGTATTGTGTGGAAGATGATTGTTTGCAAGAAAATAGTAAAGAACAAGTATTGCAGCAGATTTGTATTTCAAGTATAAAAGAATGGACCGGGGTCCACGGTTCACTAGAGGTGTCTCTCCCATAAGATAAAAGCATGTTGGGTGAACAAATTACAGTCGGGCAATTGACAAATAGAGAGGGCATAACAATGCACATACATGTCATGATAAATATAGTGAGATTTAATTGGGCATTACGACAAAGTACATAGACCGCCATCCAGCATGCATCTATGCCTAAAAAGTCCACCTTCAGGTTATCATCCGAACCCCTTCCAGTATTAAGTTGCAAAACAACAGACAATTGCATTAAGTATGGTGCTTAATGTAATCAATAACTACATCCATAGACATAGCATCAATGTTTTATCCCTAGTGGCAACAGCACATCCACAACCTTAGAACTTTCTCATCATCGTCCCAGCATTCAATGGAGGCATGAACCCACTATCGAGCATAAATACTCCCTCTTGGAGTTAAGAGCAAAAACTTGGCCGAGCCTCTACTAATAACGGAGAGCATGCAAGATCATAAACAACACATAGGTAATAACTTGATAATTAACATAACATAGTATTCTCTATCCATCGGATCCCGACAAACACAATATATAGCATTACAGATAGATGATCTTGATCATGTTAGGAAGCTCACAAGATCCAACAATGAAGCACAATGAGGAGAAGACAACCATCTAGCTACTGCTATGGACCCATAGTCCAGGGGTGAACTACTCACTCATCACTCCGGAGGCGACCATGGCGGTGAAGAGTCCTCCGGGAGATGAATCCCCTCTCCGGCAGGGTGCCGGAGGAGATCTCCGTAATCCCCCGAGATGGGATTGGCGGCGGCGGCGTCTCGCAAGGTTTTCCGTATCGTGGCTCTCGCATCGGGGGTTTCGCGACGGAGGCTTTAAGTAGGCGGAAGGGCAACGCGGGGGCCACACGAGGGCCCCACACCATAGGTCGGCGCGGCCGGGCCCGGGCCGCGCCGCCTAGTGTGGCGGCGCCTCGTGGCCCCACTTCGACTCCTCTTCGGTCTTCTCGGAAGCTTCGTGGCAAAATAGGACCCCGGGCGTTGATTTCGTCCAATTCCGAGAATATTTCGTTACTAGGATTTCGAAACCAAAAACAGCAGTAAAACAAAGAATCGGCTCTTCGGCATCTTGTTAATAGGTTAGTTCCAGAAAATGCACGAATATGACATAAAGTGTGCATAAAACATGTAGATATCATCAATAATGTGGCATGGAACATAAGAAATTATCGATACGTCGGAGACGTATCAATGGACTACTCACACATCGATCCGGAGGCGATCATGGCGATGAAGTGACCTCCGGGAGATGATTCCCCTCTCCGGCAGGGTGCCGGAGGCGATCTCCTGAATCCCCCGAGATGGGATTGGCAGCGGCGGCATCTCAGTAAGGTTTTCCGTATCGTGGCTCTCGGTACTGGGGTATTCGCGATGAAGGCTTTAAGTAGGCGGAAGGGTAGGTCAGGGGGCGACGCGAGGGACCCACACGCTAGGGCCGCGCGGGCCCAAGCCTGGCCGCGCCGCCCTAGTGTGGCGTCGCCTCATGGCCCCACTTCGTATCTCCCTCGGTCTTCTGGAAGCTTCGTGGAAAAATAAGCCCCTGGGCGTTGATTTCGTCCAATTCCGAGAATATTTCCTTACTAGGATTTCTGAAACCAAAAACAGCAGAAAACAAGAATCGGCTCTTCGGCATCTCGTCAATAGGTTAGTGCCGGAAAATGCATAATAATGACATATAATGTGTATAAAACATGTGAGTATCATCATAAAAGTCGCATGGAACATAAGAAATTATAGATACGTTTGGGACGTATCTAGGACTGAGCCAGCGCAACCGCAGTTTGCATCCTTCTTTTTTCCTCAGCGATTACCAGCGATTCTGCCAGATTTGATCCGGCAGAAGCGGTTTCCAGTGAGACCTTGTAGTTTCCCACCACAGTTAAGGGCCCACGTGGTGCCGGCATCTTTATATTGTGATACGCCGTATGAGTTGAGGCCATAAACGCCGCCAATGCCGGTTTGCCCAGCTGTGCATGATAAGGACTGTCTAGATCCACCACCTCGAACAGAATGTTTTCCACCCGGCAATTGTCACGTCCTCCGAACGACACATCCACCCGGACTTTTCCCATGGGCGAACAGGACAGTCCCGGAACAATTCCGTGGAACGTTGTGTGAGTTGGTTGTAACATGTTCTCTGTTATCCCCAGCGTGCGCATGGTGTGCCAGTACATGATATTTATGCTGCTCCCATTGTCTATCAGCACTTTGCTGAACTTGACTCGAGTCGTTGGCCCATGCATGATTGGGTCTACAACAAGAGCATAACCACCCGGATTTGGCATTATCTTGGGGTGATCTTTGAACGACCAGGAGATTTCCTGATCTGACCACAGCATGTCCTTTGGAATTGCCGGCATCACTGCGTTCACTTCCATGGAACGGCGATGCATGCTTTGCCTGTCAGTTGGCTCTTTAACGAACACAACACAGCACACGTCCGGATCCTGGTAAATGTTCCGGCCCAAAGGTGCCGGTGGAGGTGGTTGGCCATTGCCATCTGCCACCTGATGAACTTGCTGGTGCTGCTGCCGGTTCGGCTGAGGCTGTACCGGTAGAGCATTTGCTCCGGTAAGCGGCGGTGGTGGTGGTAGTTGTTTCCGCAACATGTCTTGCGATGGTGGTAGTATCGTAGTACAGCCTTGTGCTTGCGCATCTTTTACCGCACCTTTCAACATCAAGTACCTGATCCAGGAACAATCTTTTGTCAAATGGTTTGCCGGCTTCGCCGGATTCGGAGTGTGAAACCGGCATGGTTGTTCCATTGCGGATTCCATGGTGTATCTTGAAGGTTCTTGCCAATTCCTTTTCTCGCCCCATGGCTTCTTTTCAACCTATTGTTTTTTAGGACCCGCCCATGGCTGCGATCCGATTTTTTGCCTCTGGCTTCCGCTGGCGCCGGAGTTGTCCTGCACCGCGTCTACTTGTTGCCCGTACCTTCTATCCGGAAAATCTTCCCTTCTTTTATTGTGTTGGTTATCCCGGTACTGCTCCTGGCGCTGCTGAGGCTGGTTTGATTGTTCTGGCTCAGCTTGTACTGCCGGTTGCATTGGGTCTCCCAACGCGTAGTTATCCGCCACACGTATCATCTCTTCCATAGTTGTTGGCATGTTTCTCTGTAGCTTTTGCCATAGAGGTGAACCTCTTCTGCACCCATTGCAAAACCAAGCAATGGCTTGTGCCTCGATTACTCCTTCACAAGAGTTTTTATGGAGTTCCACCGGGTCAGATAATCCCGATCTGTTTCATGTTGGCGCTGCACACACAAGGCGAGCTGCTGCGGCCTGTTTGGCCTCCGGTAGGTACTACTGAAGTTGCTCACAAAAGCTTCCTCAAAGTCCAGCCAGCCATTTATGCTTCCTGCCGGCAAGTTGTTTAGCCAGATGCGTGCTGGTCCTACCAGGAAAGATGGTACAATTCTCACGGCCTAGCGCCGGTTTCCTCCACCGGTAACGGTTCCACCGCCACCTGCTACATAAACTGCGGTCACGTAATCCGCAAGCCAATCTTCCGGCTTAGTGGTGCCATCGTATGTTTTTGTGTCACGGAGCAACATGAAGTTGCGAACCGGTGGTTCCTCTTTCATGATCCGTGGGCCAAAGCATTTTGGACCCGGAGGACCCTCAGCCTCGATCATTTCAGATAAGTACACCCTATCCAGCATGTGCCTCGCATCCCGGTCTGGTAGGCATCTTTCTCCTAGCTGTGGCCCCAATGGGTTCCGGTAGGCTGCAACTCTTTCAATTCCTGAATCAGCTTCGTCGTAACGTTCCGGTCCCGCGGCCCTTGCCTGCCGGTACCTCGGCGGAGGCATTTCCTCCTCCACATAAGCTGCTCTTGGTACACGATAATTTTGCCCGCTTTCTTCTCTAGCGGCATATTCATTTCTGGTCTAGCCCTTTCCGGCATAACCGTGACCTGCCCCTTGGCTTTTTCTACCGGCCTCATGTCGCCCGGCTTGTTGTTTTCCGGCAAGCACCGGATCGTACACAGTCATTTTCTGCGCATTCACCTCTTTTTCTTTTCTTTTGTCCGGATGGGGGGACGATGCCTGCCCATGGGACTTGCTTCCGGCATTCTTTGTAGAACGCACAGATTTTGAAGCCGCAACTTTGTTTACCTTAGCAAGCTCAGCATTTTGTTCCTGAATCATGTCAAGCAACTCCCTAACACGATCCTGTTGCTTAGCTAAAGCATCTCCGGTAAGCGATTCACACAGCTCTACTCCAGCCCTAGCAGCTTTTATGGTTTTATCCGGGCTACTGTACTTAGGTTTCTCTACCATGCTGATACGTCCCAAACGTATCTATAATTTCTTATGTTCCATGCTACTTTTATGATGATACTCACATGTTTTATACACATTATATGTCATTATTATGCATTTTCCGACACTAACCTATTGACGAGATGCCGAAGAGCCGATTGCTGTTTTCTCGCTGTTTTTGGTTTCAGAAATCCTACAAAGGAAATATTCTCGGAATTGGACGAAATCAACGCCCAGGGTTTTATTTTTCCACGAAGCTTCCAGAAGACCGGAGGAGATACGAAGTGGGGCCACGAGGTGGCGACACACCAGGGCGGCGCGGCCCAGGTCCTGGCCGCGCGGCCCTATTGTGTGGGCCCCTCGTGACGCCCCTTGACCTGCCCTTCCGCCTACTTAAAGCCTTCGTTGCGAAACCCCCAGTACCGAGAGCCACGATACGGAAAACCTTACTGAGACGCCGCCGCCAATCCCATCTCGGGGGATTCAGGAGATCACCTCCGACACCCTGCCGGAGAGGGGAATCATCTCCCGGAGGTCTCTTCATCGCCATGATCGCCTCCGGATCGATGTGTGAGTAGTCCACCCCTGGACTATGGGTCCATAGCAGTAGCTAGATGGTTGTCTTCTCCTCATTGTGCTATCATGTTAGATCTTGTGAGCTGCCTATCATGATCAAGATCATCTATTTGTAATGCTACATGTTGTGTTTGTTGGGATCCGATGAATATTGAATACTATGTCAAGTTGATTATCAATCTATCATATATGTTGTTTATGTTCTTGCATGCTCTCCGTTGCTAGTAGAGGCTCTGGCCAAGTTGATTCTTGTAACTCCAAGAGGGAGTATTTATGCTCGATAGTGGGTTCATGCCCCCATTGAATTTGGGACAATGACAGAAAGTTCTAAGGTTGTGGATGTGCTGTTGCCACTAGGGATAAAACATCAATGCTTTGTCTAAGGATATTTGTGTTGATTACATTACGCACCATACTTAATGCAATTGTCTGTTGTTTGCAACTTAATACCGGAAGGGGTTCGGATGATAACCTCGAAGGTGGACTTTTTAGGCATAGATGCATGCTGGATAGCGGTCTATGTACTTTGTCGTAATGCCCCGATTAAATCTCATAGTACTCATCATGATATATGTATGTGCATTGTTATGCCTTCTTTATTTGTCAATTGCCCAACTGTAATTTGTTCACCCAACATCTATTTATCTTATGGGAGAGACACCACTAGTGAACTGTGGACCCCGGTCCAATTCTTTACATCTGAAATGCAATCTACTGCAATTGTTCTTTACTATTCTTCGCAAACAATCATCATCATCCACACTATACATCTAATCCTTTGTTTACAGCAAGCCGGTGAGATTGACAACCTCACTGTTATGTTGGGGCAAAGTACTTTGATTGTGTTGTGCAGGTTCCACGTTGGCGCCGGAATCCCTGGTGTTGCGCCGCACTACACTCCGCCACCAACAACTTCACGTGCTCCTTGACTCCTACTGGTTCGATAACCTTGGTTTCTTACTGAGGGAAACTTACTGCTGTGCGCATCACACCTTCCTCTTGGGGTTCCCAACGGACGTGTCAACTACACGCTAGCACATGCTCAAAGATACAGAGGTAATTTTTCCGGCAAGAACTTCCTTACGCAGATCATGATCTAGGTTGCGAGCTCTAAGCCGTTTTTTCGGTATCCGGGCAGCCTGAGCGCTAATAGAAGCAAAGCCATGGGCAGCGTTATACTCACGTAGGGTTAGGTTCAGCTTGCGCTGCGCCCGGATGATGTCCGCGCCTGCAGAGAGCAGCTTCTGCTGTTGTGCCTCCAGCTCCGCCTGAGCCACTGCCGGATCGAGGTTCTGCGCGATGGGCGTTGCCAGCACGTTCATGGCCGCCTGGAGAGGAGTCTCCGGTGGTGCTGCGGATGCACCCGCAGCTGTTTGGTCGCGCTCGGTCGGCGGCTTGGCCGTGCGCGTGGACTTCGTTTGTCATGCGCCTTCTGCCGAAACTCCTTTGCCGGCGTCAGCCGCGCCAACCACCAGCACCTCGACGCTACCGGCGGCGTGGCCATTGCGAAGCGCAGACCTTGGCGGGTCCAGAGCCACCAGCACCGGCGAGAGGCACTATCGCTCGGGGACAGTGCCGTAGTAGACGCGGAAGCTCCCGAACTGGATGACGCGGCCGTTCTTGGGGAACATACCTCCATTGGCGAAGCAGCCCGTGTTGTCGTTGATGAAGTCCATGGCGAGGACGCGGTCGACGAGCGCGGTGACGACACGCTCGCCGGTGATGGTGAGGAGGCCCGCCCGAATATGTACTCCAGCAAGCGCAGCTGCTGGCCCCACGGTGGGCGCCAACTGTCGTCGTGGTGAACAGACAGATGCCATGGGATGGCTTAAGTTGGGGCCGAATGTGCGCTAGAGGATTCGGGTGAGGGTTTTGGTAAGGTTGGGATGGATTCCGGATGGATTTCCTAATAACTTGGCCTTGGCCAGAGGTAGAAGAAGTAGAACACAAGAACTGTTTCCCCTTCTGATCTCTCTATTTCTTGATCATCTAAGGTTACAGGTTTCTGGATACAAGATCGCTTATGCCCGCGATGGGGTGTGCCCCCTCTCCTTATATAGGGGAGAGGGTGGCTTACAGGGGAAGAAACCCTAGGAAACCCTAATGGCATCTTTGACTAGACAAACTACTTTACAAAGCCTCTTTGGCTACCGGTGACGCCGGTATGTCTTTAATCAGGTCCTCCGGCACCTTTTACGTCATCATCTGCTTTTGCCTCAGAGCTTCGATTAAAGCTGAAGTGCTTCGCTCATCTTTGTCCTCTAGCTCCTTAGAGAATCTTTGACCAGTCTTGCCGACGTGCTACAGTGTAGCTTGTACCGGTAATCCGGTACCTTCTTAGCTCATTCCGGTATACCCCTCCTGGGATACCGGTATAGTTTTACTTAGCCGAAAGCTTAGCTTCACAGTCCGGAATAACCTTTAAACCGGTATCTTGATAGCTCAAACCATCCGGTTTGGTATGCCTTTGGCATACCGGGGGTCATCCCCCCAACAGGTTCCCAACGGACGTGCTTTACCGTCACAAGCTGCTACTTTTCTGGTGCCGTTGCCGGGGAGATCAAGACACGCTGCAAGGGGAGTCTCTCACACCCAATCTCTTTACTTTGTTTATTGTCTTGCTTTATTTTATTTTCTGTCTTGTTTGCTTTCTTTATATCAAAAACACAAAAAATTAGTTACTTGTTTCACTTTATTTAATTCGGTTTTGCTTTATTTATTTTTATTATTGCTAAAATGAGTACTCCTGAGAACACTAAGTTGTGTGACTTCACTAGCAAAAATAATAATGATTTCATATGCACTCCTATTGCTCCACCTGCTTCTACAGCCAGAATTTTATGAAATTAAACCTGCTTTACTAAATCTTGTTATGAGAGAGCAATTTTCTGGTGTTAGTACTCGATGATGCTGCTGCCCATCTTAATAATTTTGTTGAACTTTGTGAAATGCAAAAGTATAAGGATGTAGATGGGGATATTATAAAACTGAAATTGTTTCCTTTCTCCTTGAGAGGAAGAGGTAAAGATTGGTTGCTATCTTTTCCTAAAAATAGTATTAGTTCATGGACTAAATGTAAAGATGCTTTCATTGGAAAATATTATCCTCCTGCTAAAATTATATCTTTGAGAAGTAGCATTATGAATTTTAAGCAATTGGATAATGAACATGTTGCCCAAGCATGGGAGAGAATGAAATCTTTGGTAAAGAATTGCCCTACCCATGGACTAACTACTTGGATGATCATCCAAACCTTTTATGCAGGATTAAATTTTTCTTCAAGGAACCTATTGGATTCAACTGCTGGAGGTACTTTTATGTCCATCACTTTGGGTGCTGCAACAAAGCTTCTTGATGATATGATGATCAACTACTCTGAATGGCACACTGAAAGGACTCCTCATGGTAAGAAGGTAAATTCTGTTGAAGAAACCTCTTCCTTGAGTGATAAGATTGATGTTATTATGTCTATGCTTGTTAATGGTAAATCTCATGTTAATCCTAATAATGTTCCTTTAGCTTCATTGGTTGCTCAAGAAGAGCATGTTGATGTGAACTTCATTAAAAATAATAATTTCAACAACAATGCTTATAGAAATAATTTTGGTAACAACTATAGGCCATATCCTTCTAACAGTGGTAATTCTTATGGTAATTCTTACAACAATAGTAGGAGTGTACCCTCTGATCTTGAAGTCATGCTTAAAGAATTTATTAGTACACAATCTTCTTTTAACAAATCCATTGAGGAAAAGTTTGGTAAAATTGATGTTCTTGCTTCTAAGGTTGATAGTCTTTCTCTTGATGTTGATCTTTTAAAACTGAAAGTTATGCCTAATGAAGTTAAAGATACTAAGTCATTTGCTACAGCAAATGCTATCCAAGTTCGAATTAATGACAATATTAGAATGATGGCTGAATTGCATGCTGGGTGGGAAAGAGAAGAAAACTTGCTAAAGAGAATAATATAGCTAGAGTTTGGACTATTACCACCACTAGTAATGTTGATGCTTCACATGTCTAAGGTTGATAGTCTTTCTCTTGATGTTGATCTTTTAAAACTGAAAGTTATGCCTAATGAAGTTAAAGATACTAAGTCATTTGCTACAGCAAATGCTATCCAAGTTCGAATTAATGACAATATTAGAATGATGGCTGAATTGCATGCTAGGTGGGAAAGAGAAGAAAACTTGCTAAAGAGAATAATATAGCTAGAGTTTGGACTATTACCACCACTAGTAATGTTGATGCTTCACATGTTGCTAAACCTCCTACTATCAATGGTAAAATAATTGGTGTTGGCAATGTTTCTACTTCTACTACAAAGCGTGCAAAATTGCCTGAAACTGCTTGTGATAAAAGTGCTAAAAAAATTCAAAGTGTTGGGGACAATGGTCCCATTGCTTTAGATCATGATGGTTTTGATTTTGATAATTTTCATATTTCTGAAGTTATTAAGTTCTTGCAAAAACTTGCTAGAAGTCCTAATGCTAGTGCTATAAACTTGGTCTTTACAAAACATAATACAAACGCTCTCATTAAAGCTAGGGAAGAGGAATTAAAACTTGAAGCTTCTATCCCTAGGAAGTTGGAAGATGGTTGGGAGCCCATCATTAAAATGAAGGTCAATGATTTTGATTGTAATGCTTTATGTGATCTTGGTGCAAGTATTTCTGTTATGCCTAAGAAACTTTATGATATGCTTGATTTGCCACCTTTGGAATGTTGTTATTTGGATGTTAATCTTGCTGATAATTCTATAAGAAACCTTTGGGGAGAATTGACAATGTTCACATTACGGTTAACAATAACCTTGTCCCCGTTGATTTTGTTGTTTTGGATATTGAATGCAATGCATCTTTTCCTATTGTTTTGGGAAGACCCTTTCTTTGAACCGTTGGTGCTATTATTGATATGAAAGAAGGAAATATTAAATATCAATTCCCTCTTAAGAAAGGTATGGAACACTTCCCTAGAAAGAGAATGAAGATGCCTTTTGATTCTATTATTAGAACAAATTATGATGTTGATGCTTCTTCTCTTGATGTTACTTGATTTTCACTTTCTGCGCCTAGCTGAAAGGCGTTAAAGAAAAGCGCTTATGGGAGACAACCCATTATTTTATTTCTGCAATTTTTGTTTTATATTTGAGTCAAGGTGCTTGTTACTACTGTAGCAATATCTTTGTATTGCTTCTTCTCTTGATGTTACTTGATTTTCACTTCCTGCGCCTAGCTGAAAGGCGTTAAAGAAAAGCGCTTATGGGAGACAACCCATTATTTTATTTATGCAATTTTTGTTTTATATTTGAGTCAAGGTGCTTGTTACTACTGTAGCAATACTTTTGTATCTTTATTTTCTTGCATTGTTGTGCCAAGTAAAGTCTTTGATAGAAAGTTGATACTAGATTTGGATTTCTGCGCAGAAACAGATTTTTAGCTGTCGCGAATTTGATTTTTTCTCTCTGCAGAAGAATCCAAAAATTCTGAAAAACTTCATGAGTAATCCTCAGATATGTACGCAACTTTCATTCAACTGGAGCTTTTTCATCTGAGCATGTTAAGTGCCTCGAAAAAATTCGTCTTTACGGACTATTCTGTTTTGACAGATTCTGCCTTTTATTTCGCATTGCCTCTTTTACTGTGTTTGAGTGGGTTTCTTCGCTCCATTAAATTTCAGTAACCTTGGGTAATGTCCAGAAGTGTTGGGAATGATTGTGTCCTTGCTTAACATGTGAATTTTTGATTATGCACTAACCCTCTAATGAGATTGCTTTGAGTTTGGTGTGAAGGAAGTTTTCAAGGATCAAGAGAGGAGGATGATATAATATGATCAAGAAGAGTGAAAATTCTAAGCTTGGGGATGCCCCCGTGGTTCATCCCTGCATATTTCGAGAAGACTCAAGCATCTAAGCTTGGGGATGCCCAAGGCATCCCCTTCTTCATCAATAACTTATCAGGTCACCTCTAGTGAAACTATATTTTAATTCCGTCACATCTTATGTGCTTTACTTGGAGCGTATGTGTGCTTTTATTTTCATTTTGTTATTTTCATTCTCTAAATAAATCGGATCCTAACATGCTTGTGTGGGAGAGAGACACGCTCCGCTTTTTCATTTGAACACCGGTGTTCTTCGTTTTACTTTTAATGTTCATGGCAAAAGCTGAAAGCCGCTGCACTTATTGCTATTTGGTTGGAAACAGAAAATGCTTCATGTGGTAGTTGGTATATTGTCTTGATTAATTTGATACTTGGCAATTGTTTTGAGCTCTCAAGTAGATCATGTTTAAGCTCTTGCATCATGTAGTTTAAACCTATTAGTGGAGAACTACCGTAGAGCTTGTTGAAATTTGGTTTGCATGATTGGTCTCTCTAAGGTCTAGATATTTTCTCGGTAAAAGTGTTTGAGCAACAAGGAAGACAGTGTAGAGTCTTATAATGCTTGCAATATGTTCTTATGTAAGTTTTGTCTGTACTCGGTTTATACTTGTGTTTGCTTCAAACAACCTTGCTAGCCAAAGCCTTGTACCGAGAGGGAATGCTTCTCGTGCATCCAAAACCTTGAGCCAAAACCTATGCCATTTGTGTCCACCATAACTACCTACTATGTGGTATTTTTCTCGCCATTCCAAGTAAATACTTCATGTGCTACCTTTAAACAATTCAAAACTTTATTACTCCTTATTTGTGTTAATGTTTTATAGCTCATCGGGAAGTATGTGGTGTTTTATCTTTCAATCTTGTTGGGCGGACTTTCACCAATGGACTAGTGGCATATACATCCGCTTATCCAATAATTTTGCAAAAAGAGCCGGCAACGGGGTGCCCAGCCCCAATTAATTAACTTTCATTAATAATTCTCTTCACATGTTTTGCCCTAATTTATCGAGTAAGCAACTTAATTTTGCAATAGACACTCCTCCATGGTATGTGAAATGTTGGAAGGCACCCGAGGATTCGGTTAGCCATGGCTTGTGAAAGCAAAAGGTTGGGAGGAGTGTCATCTATAAATAAAACTAAAATACATGTGTAAACAAAAGAGAAGAGGGATGATCTACCTTGCTCGGTAGAGATAACGTCCTTCATGGGAGCCGCTCTTTGAAAGTCTCGTTTGACAAGGGGGTTAGAGTGCCCACTACCATTCGTTGACAACAACAAACACCTCTCAAAACTTTATTTTTATGCTCTCTTTATGATTTCAAAACTTGAAAAGCTCTAGCACATGATTTAATCCCTGCTTCCCTCTGCGAAGGGCCTTTCTTTTACTTTATGTTGAGTCAGTTTACCTACTTCTTTCTATCTTAGAAGCAAACACTTGTGTCAACTGTGTGCATTGAGTCTTACATGCTTGCTTATTGCACTCATCATATTACTTTGTGTTGACAATTGTCCATGAGATATACATGTTGAAAGTTGAAGGCAATTGCTGAAAATTAAATCTTCCTTTGTATTGCTTAAAAACCTTTTATTAAGAATCTATTGCTTTATGAGTTAACTCTTATGCAAGACTTTTTGATGCTTATCTTGAAAGTACTATTCATGAAAAGTTTTTGCTATATGATTCAGTTGTTTAGTCATTATCTTTTTGTTAGAAAACTATAGACCATTGCTTTGAGTCACTTCATTCATCCATATGCTTTACAATAGTATTGATCAAGATTATGTTGGTAGCATGTCACTTCAGAAATTATTCTTTTTATCGTTTACCTACTCGAGGGCGAGTAGGAACTAAACTTGGGGATGCTTGATACGTCTCCAACGTATCTATAATTTATTATGTTCCATGCTAGTTTTATGACAATACCTACATGTTTTATTCACACTTTATAATGTTTTTATGCACTTTCTGGGACTAACCTATTAACAAGATGCCACAGTGCCAGTTCATGTTTTCTGCTGTTTTTTATTTCAGAAAAGTTGGTTTACAAATATTCTTGGAATTGGACGAAACAAAAGCCCACGGCCCCATTTTCCACGGAGTGTTCCAGAAGTCCGAAGAAGAGTCGAGGAAGGCCAGCAGGGGGCCCACACCATAAGGTGGCGCGGGGGGCCCCACTGCCGCGCCAAGGTGTGGTGAGGGCGCCCCCTGGCTCCCCCGACGCTGCCCCTTCGCCTATTTATTCCTTCGTCTCGAAAAACCCTAGTACGGAGAGCCAAAATACGAGAACAGTTCCAGAGACGCCGCCGCCGTCAACCCCATCTCGGGGGGTTCAGAAGATCTCCTCCGGCACCCTGCCGGAGAGGGGAATCATCACCGAAGGGCTCTACATCACCATGCCCGCCTCCGGATTGATGCGTGAGTAGTTCATCCTTGGACTATGGGTCCATAGCAGTAGCTAGATGGTTGTCTTCTCCTATTATGCCATCATGTTTAGATCTTGTGAGCTGCCTATCATGATCAAGATCATCTATTTGTAATGCTACATGTTGTGTTTGTTGGGATTCGATGATATGGAATACTATGTCAAGTTGATTATTGATCTATCATATATGTTATTTATGATCTTGCATGCTCTCCGTTGCTAGTAGAGGCTCTGGCCAAGTTGATACTTGTAACTCCAAGAGGGGGTATTTATGCTAGATAGTGGGTTCATGCCTCCATTGAATCTGCGACAGTGACAGAAAGTTCTAAGGTTGTGGATGTGATGTTGCCACTAGGGATAAAACATCAATACTTTGTCTAAAGATATTTATATTGTTTACATTACGCACAGTACTTAATGCAATTGTCTGTTGTTTGCAACTTAATACTGGAAGGGGTGCGGATGCTAACCCGAAGGTGGACTTTTTAGGCATAGATGCATGCTGGATGGCGGTCTATGTTCTTTGTCGTAATTCCCTAAGTAAATCTCATAGTAGTCATCATGATATGTATGTGCATTGTTATGCCCTCTCTATTTGTCAATTGCCCAACTGTAATTTGTTTACCCAAAATGTTATTTATCTTATTGGAGAGACACCACTAGTGACTGTGGACCCCGGTCCATTCTTTTACATCTGAAATACAACCTACTGCAATCATTGTTCTCTTTTCTTTTCTGCAAGCAAACATTATTTTCCACACCATACGTTTAATCCTTTGTTTTCAGCAAGCCGGTGAGATTGACAACCTCACTGTTAAGTTGGGGCAAAGTATTTTGATTGTGTTGTGCAGGTTCCACGTTGGCACCGGAATCCATGGTGTTGCGCCGCACTACACTCCTTCACCAACAACCTTCACGTGGTCTTCATCTCCTACTGGTTTGATAACCTTGGTTTCTTACTGAGGGAAAACTCGCTGCTGTACTCATCATACCTTTCTCTTGGGGTTCCCAACGGACGTGTGCTTTACCGTCACAAGCAAGCGTCTCGAAGGACTCGACTAACGCCCTCTGCTCCACCACCTTCTCCTCCGGGGTAGGCGCATCAGGATCATCGGAAGACCACGAGATGTCGGAGTCGTCATCCTCTCCGGCAGCCGCAGCCGCCACCCTGCGGCGTTCCATCTCGGCGTCGAACGCCATGTGACCCCGCCCGCTCCTCCTCTGCTTCTTTCTCCGCGTCAGCCAGGAACTTGGCGTCCCTCACCGGGTCGAGGAGGTCGCCTGTGCTGTCGTCGTCGTTGTCGAACTCCTCGTCGGAGCTCGAGGCCGGGGGAGGTGGAGTCGAAGGTGGAGGTGGAGGTGGAGGTGCGGCAGCCTGGCCGCGGCCGGCGCTGCTCATGGTGGCAAAGGTGGAGGTTGAGCGGGGCTACGGTGGAGGTTGCGCAGCGGCTAGGGTTAGTGTGGGAGGAGATGAGATGCACGCGCCCCTGTTTGTATAGGCTAGACGCAGGCGACGGCCGCGGTATGAGTGGCATCGCCATTACTTCGTGCGCATAGGTAGGCAACGGCCACGCGTCATGCGAGGCATAGCCATTTACGCGGCCGCAGACTGCCGAAACGACGCCTCGATGCCAGTCGCTGGCGCGTCTGAGAAGACGCATCAACACAGGGTCGCTGCCAGGCGGGCCTGACGAAACGTCCACCAGACGCGAGCGGACACTTTGCATGTCCGCGCCGCGTCCGCAGAGTCGCATCCTAGACGCATATTTGAGCCAGGTTTGCATCGCCACGGACGCCCGGTCACTTTGCGTCACCCGCTGGAGGTGGGTACCAGACGTATTTTCGGCCCGACAGATGCAAACTGTCTCAGCCATCCGTTTGTGTCATGGCGCTGGAGATGCCCTTAGTAGTCCAACTCTTGTCTACACTATATAGCACCGCGCCGTGGCAGTCAGGCAATGCCAATATCCGTAGATGATCCTAGTACGATCTCAGCTCGTGACGAGGCATTTGCTGTCGCATGCCGCCCCTCTCGCAATGTCGTTTCCTCTCATCCTCGCCGCGCTCTCCATCCTGACTACAGCAGCATCCAGCCATCCGCACCCACTCGACCCTCTCTCACCCGTGGAGCTCACCGCCGTCCGCGCGGCCGTGCTCGCCTCGCCGCTCGTCCCCGCTCGCCCGCTCACATTCCACTACGTCGGCCTCGATGAGCCCGACAAGCCGGACGTCCTATCCTACGCCGAGGCACGCTCCTCCTCCTCCCGCACCGCCCTGCCGCGCCGCGCGTTCGTCGTCGCCTGCGCCGGCGGCCAGTCCCACGAGCTCCGCGTCGACATCACCGACGCCACGGCGCCCTCCGTCCTCTCGCACGCTGTCCACCACGGCACGGGGTTCCCGATGCTCACGCTGGACGAGCAGTTCACGGCGGTGGCGCTGCCGCCTAGGCACGCGCCGTTCGTGGAGTCCGTGCGCCGTCGCGGCGTGGACATGGACGACGTCCTCTGCGCCGTGTTCCCCGTCGGGTGGTTCGGCGACGCCGGCAGCTCGGAGGAGAAGGTGCGGCAGCGGAGGGTGGTGAAGCTGCTGTGCTTCGTGGCCGGCGCGACGGCCAACTTCTACGCGCGGCCGCTGGAGGGCGTGACGCTGGTGGTGGACCTCGACCGGATGGCCATCGTCGAGTACAGGGATAGGGTGGTGTACCCGGTGCCCAAGGCCGAAGGGACGGACTACCAGACCGGCAAGGCCGGGACGCCGTATGCCGGACCCGCGGCGGCGCCCGGCGTGGTGGTGCAGCCGGAGGGCAGGGGCTTCCACATCGACGGCCACTTCGTCAGGTACTCGCTGAAACTCGCCTTTTTGAATCAGCCGACATAAACCAAAAACTTGCTGCAGGCTTTAGGGTGACTTCTTTTGGGCTTAGGCTTATGCATAAGCCAGCTTATGAAAAATGGTGGGCAGAAACTGTGGTGAGGAGAAACTCTCAGAAACTGTTCCTCCTATTCTTTTGGGCTTGTGACATTTTAGCTTATTTGTTGTGTTAAGTTGTGAAAAGTCCGAAACACCCTTAAATACAAAATTTGCCCAGCTCAATTCGTAACATCATTATCAATGAGCAATAAATAATCTAGACCATTTTTGTAAATTACAACATGGAGTGCAATAATCATATCTGAGGAACGGGGGCAAAATAAACGGAGGAAAAATGCATGCGCATATCTAGACCACCATTCATCCATTAAACATGCGTGTATGTGCATCTAAGCTGTACCAGCATCAGATTGCAGCGCCCCAGCTAAAAGAAATCAAAGATCATGCTAACAGGAAGACAGACTCGAGCTGGCCTGGTGAACTGGATCGGACGCTCACGTGTTCCAATCGAGCCAGGGCAGTTGCTCCGCGTGCCTGACGCGAGGCGGAGCAGAGTCACGTCGGTCGGCGGGGCTCCTGCCTCATGTGCTCGGGAGAGATCCCGGGCTCTTCGGCGGAGGCGGAGCAGATCACGCCGGAGTGGATCATGAGGGCGAGCTAGGGAGACGGGCGGGCGGGCCAGGCTTCAGCAGCGTGCCCACGACCGGCGGAGATCGGAGGAGGCGGGCGGGAGGCAGGATAGACGGAGAAGCTGCGGGCGAGCAGCGGAGTATACAGCCAGTGGCGGGGAAATTTGGTCGCCGGCGGAGACCCTACATGGCATGCTCGTTTCTCACAGGGGGAAAGTGGACGGGAGGGAGAGAACAGGGTGTCGCTTGGGTTGACTGCGGTGGCAGTTTGGTGTAATTAATGGGAACGAAGGGGTAGTGCCATATAGCGTTTGGTTCATCGGTGGAGAAGCTCGGGAAACTGCCGAAACTGGTCCAGAGCAGTTTCTGGGTATACACAGGATTGGAGCTTCACGGTGAAATTAAGCTGGCCTCAAGCTGGACACTTCTTTTGGGCTTCAGCTGCCTACAACCCCGAAGCCGGTTCACAAGCCCAAAAGAAGTCAGCCTTAGTTACGCCATGTGGAGAGCAGCTTGTGCGAATGCGACATTGCTCTTTGTTTTGACTGATCAGCCGAAAAAGATCCGTTGTTGCTGATTCGAATTGAAAAGATCAAACAGGGCCAAAAGAACACGCACACGAACAAACCAAGAATACTTTTTTTTTTGGCGAATCAGAGAGAACTTTATTAATTATTACTCGACATGATTACAATCATCTAAAAAAGTGATGATAAGAGCACATGAATATATAATTCACAGACATTTCTTCTTAATCGAACTAGCTTGATTAGCGTAAAGATGGGCAACTTGGTTAGCATCTCTTCCAACGCAAGAAACACTAACACAAGACAAAGCTCTCGTAATTTCTCTAATCTTATAGCATATGGTTTTTAACACTGATCTACCTTATCCACCATCCATGTATAGTTGGATTACTGCCTTGGCATCAGACCATCAGTGTAGCCCCTCTCGACTGCCAATCTTGCACTATCTCGGATTGCCAACGCTTTCATCACCATGACGCTAGATACATGCTCATACCGCAATGCTTGTCCACGTATCATTATTCCGCGGTGATCTCTCACAACCACCCCGTGTTGCCAGGCATGGTCTCCTCATTAAAACTTGCGTGTGTATTGAGTTAACAAACAAAGAATACGTTGTGTTAATTTGTACTTATATTGCACGCTGTACACGAGCCTACAATGACCGTGACAGGGTCTTCCACATCATCATTTCTCTTGAACACACCGGCCACCTACTCTCTTTATGCCCTCTAGACAATTCGTGTATGAAATAATTCAAGATAGATGACTCCTTGTCAGGCTGGGACCAAGGAAAATCTAAGGAGGCTCTTTGGATTGCATAAATTCGAAAATGCTGGAGTAAGAAAATGCAGCATTGAGCACGCACGGTGAACTTCCACATGATTTTAATACGCAGGAATTTTTGCAAGATGTGTCTTTGGTTGATGCACAGGAAAATAGCATATGGACTTCAGAGTTCGGCTAATCTAACGTGCACGTTAGCACCGTCCAGTTTCATGCTTTAAGATTTGCGATGTAAGTTTTGTCAAGTTTCATCTTGTTTCAGAACTTCGACTCTGATTAGTGTGCAAACAAATCTTGTTGAAACCTTACACGCTAGCTAGCTTTCACGATAGAAACACATTTCTCCATAGACTTCACAGGATTAAGCAGCGAAAGCAGATAAATAGAGCGCAAGTGCATTATACTTTTCAGAGTAAAAAGTGAATGGCACGAACCATCTACAACAAGTAAAGTTATGTGCATTGATTTTGTTTTCTGATAGAAATCCACTGGGGATTGTTGAGTTGGAAATAAGAATTTGTAAGCAGCTCACAAATAAACATTTCCGTATGAAACAGAACAAATTATATGTTGTTCACAATGATCCAAACAACAGTGACTTATATGAGTGGAGGGAAATGCTAGCTCACAACTACTCCCTCTATACCTTCTTATAAGAAGTTTCTGCAAGTCAATTGGGCTTGCTAAAACATCTAATAAAAAGGAACAAAGGTTCTACAAAGCATACACAACCAACCCCATGTTACCGACCCTTGCACTAAGGTGTCGGTAAAGTGTTGTGCATCACCACTCGTGGGTTTATTAAGCGCCATCAATTTGTACTCTGAAGGATTCACTTCGGCATTATACAATTGCTCGGTGTTTCATCACTGACGAGCTTAACAAGCAATCGCCGATCAGCATTGTTTCGCCATGCGTTTTCCGGCCTGGTCATCGCCGTCCTAAGGGCTTGTTAGTGGTGTGACAAATCGCCAGTGTCCCACATCACATACGGGCGACTAATAGATGTTGGTCATTGATAATCTGTGTCAGGTACTTGGATAGTCACCGCTGAACATGCATGGTCAGTAGTAAATTTCCTATATATGTTGTTGGATAAGCAAAAGACAGAACACTCTTTGCACATAAAGGGTATGGCCACCGCCTAGCCACAACTCGCTTCCGCGCAAGCCACTAGGCTTGGATGTCAGACCTGAACCTGCAACTCGCTTTTGTACAGACCAAGTAGTCTCTTGCAGGGGAAGCCGCATCCTCGGCAGATAAATGTAGAAGAAAGAGGGGAAGGGGGACCGAAGAGAGAGAAATCAAAAAAGAACGAAGAGTGGTGAGTTGTGTACCTCCAACATACAAATGCTACTAGATGGGAAGGAAAGGAATCTCTGTAGAAAGAGGTAATGGCCCCCAATGAGGCAGTGGCATGCAATGGGAAATTTTTCTTCATACATCCTATTTCATCATTTTTTTAGCTTTGTGTTTACGTGTGGGTGTGGCAATGGCATATAGCTTCCCCCATAATTCATGCCCTAAGAAATTTCCATCCAACTGCAAAGTGTGTTTCTACTTCCCTAGTTGTGGTCGGTGAAGCCCCACGGAGAGATTAGCACAACATGTAAGCGAGAAAGTTGAGAAGATGTGGGCTCTTAGGGTCTATGCAGTCCCAACCAAAGGCACACTAGCTTAAAATTGGATTAAATGAAAACAATCAGCCAGTCAAACTTGATCGAATTGAGGGCCTCTTTGCAATGCAAGACATTTAAAATATAGAAATATCCGAACGTGACTCCTTAAATGTATCACCTGAATTTTGCTTGTGATTGTAATACAAGGAAAGATAATCCACAGCTTGGTAGAAACTCGTCTTTTCATGAGTTTACACTTGCTAGGAATCTCATGTAAGGTCATAGAAACTTTGATGATCTAGTTACATTAACCAAAAACACTTACGTAGAAAAGGTGAAATAGAATAAATATAGATTCATATAAATATCGTTCAATCCAGTTGGACCATTACCGAACAAATTGGAAGAAGCATTTTCTTGATTGAATTATGAATAGGGAAAATAACCCCGGTGGCTATGTCGACACATTTACAGAAACTCAAATTTTCTTGAAATTAGATAATCTACATCTTGGTAGAAACTCGACTTCTCTTGATGAAAATGTTTAGGTGTAGAAAGGAAAATAACGACATTGACACATTGCAATCTAATTTCAAGATGAAGATGTTTTGTAGCTCAAAATGGCCCGATTCATAATCCGTTTGACAATTGGATATATATCGGCGATTATTTAAAATCTAGATCTCACTTGTGTGTGTTTCTATTAATTTATTACATGCCTTTTTATTGCCAGTAACATCTAACCTATTTTACAACAAGTTACCACATGTTAGTTTTAGCATTAGGGCATGTACAATGGTAGGAAAGACATATCTTCTCTTAGTAGTCCACGTCATCTAGAGAAGATGGTAAATATTAGGGGTACAATGCATTATCTCTTATTGTCATCCCTTACAATAAATGGAAATTAATTATTTAAAGTAGAAAATTGTGTAGCTAAGAGAAGACAAGTCATACAATGGGTAAAATAGTCATCTCTTATTATCCCTTAGCTAAAGGAAGAAAACATTCTCTTTTTTCTTTTTCTCTTCCAACTAAGCAAAAATTCTACCTGACAAACATAAGAGAAGCCTAACGTCACGGTAAACATCAAACGGAGGCCGAGCTACACATAGCCCTTTATTTTCAAACACTCAGAATACGTATTTCAAAATTTTGAAAAATCCAAATCAAAATTTTAGAGATAGCCAATGATATATACTACAATGGTGTAAAATCTCAATACAAAACTACTTTACATTCTAGGCTGCAAAAAAATGACAATTCTAACAAATTTTATAGTGAATAGTACACATTTCAATACTACTAACTTTGTCAGATTTTGTCAATTTTGTGTAGCCTATAACACAAATTAGTTTGCATTGAGATTTTGCACCATTTGTAGCATGCATCACTGGCTATCTCTAGAACTTTATTTCAAGTTTTTTGAAAACTTTAAATAATAAATTTAAGTTTTTAAAAATAAAGAGCTACGTGTAGCTTGGCCTCCAAAACGCCTAGGAGTGTAAACGGATAGGATAATTTTCGTGCCGAAACCTGGCCTGAATCCGTTTTAATGTGTCTATATCTGATTTTAAAGAATCCGGAGGATAAGGATATCCGATTCCGAAGTTGTGCTCCGGATACGGTATAGGATATGGTATAGCAAATCTACTGAGTTACATAATTTATTTGGGGAGCATGTATAGCTCTAAATTCTATCAATGCTTGAGTTTTAGCATAAAGTGTGTCTCTCTTTTCTTAACTATGTAAGATTAAAAGTTCAAATCCCTCTCAATATTTGCAAAAGCTATATCTATCAACCGATGAGCATACATCCTAATACTTTTTTTCCGGTCCGAGTCCTCCCCATTTCCGATTTGAATTCGCGGTCCGATATATCCGCATTCAAATTAGAAACCGGTTAATATCCGCTCCGATCCGAATCCGAGAAAAAATATGTGGCAAAGTATATGCTACGAGGCAAATTCGATCTGATCCGATCCGTTTACACCCCATGGCTAGTTTTAACAGATAAGCCTGCCGCACGAGCCCCACCGCGGACTCTACTAGTATTTAAACTTTCTGTAAGATGAGCATCTTGGCGCTAGGTGACCTGCTCAGCAGACTAGCTCACATACATTTTGCAAATACCACAGGTGGGCCAACTGGGAGTTTCACGTGGGCTTTGACATGCGCGCCGGCACAGTCATCTCACTGGCCTCGATCCACGACGCCAAGGCCGGCGCGCGGCGGAGGGTGCTCTACCGCGGGTTCGTGTCGGAGGTCTTCGTGCCGTACATGGACCCGGCGGAAGAGTGGTACTACCGCACGTTCCTGGACGCCGGCGAGTACGGCCTGGGCCTCTGGGCCTTCCCGCTCCAGCCGGGCGCCGACTGCCCAGCCAACGCCGCGTACCTCGACGGCTACTACGCCGGCCAGGACGGCAAGCCCGTCGAGAACAAGAACATGATCTGCGTCTTCGAGCGGTACGCCGGCGACGTCGCGTGGCGCCACACCGAGGCCGGTTTCCCCGACCGACTGGTAAGTACATCAGCTCGATTGTGCATTTCCGCTGTACGCGCATGATGATCTGATGTGCTTGGATCGGCTGATGCAGATCACGGAGGTCCGGCCTGACGTGAGCTTGGTGGTGAGGATGGTGGTGTCGTGCGGGAATTATGACTACATATTGGATTGGGAGTTCAAGACGAGCGGCTCCATCAAATTCGTGGTATGCTTCGAAGCAAATCATACCGAATAAAAGAGAAGAACTAATTTTGCGGTGTGTAGTGTTTGATACGTTGAATTTGCAGGTATCTCTGACAGGTCTCCTAGAGGTGAAGGGGACGGACTACACGCACGCCGACCAGATCAGGGAGGACGCGCATGGCACGCTGGTGGCGGAGAACACCCTCGCCGTCTACCACGACCACTACGTCACCTACTATCTCGACCTCGACGTCGACGGCACCAACAACTCTTTCGTCAAGAACATGATCACCACGAGGCGCAACACCGCCGGCACGCCACGGAAAAGCTACTGGACGGTGCGTCGGGAGGTGGCCGAGACAGAGGCGGATGCGCAGGTGGACGTGAACGCGGCGCCCGCGGATCTGCTGATCGTGAACCCGAACAGGAGGACGAGGATGGGCAACGAGGTCGGGTACCGTGTCGTCCCGGGCGGCGCAACGGCGGCGTCAGTGCTGGACGACGACGACTACCCGCAGCGGCGAGCGAGCTATAGCAAGAAGCAGCTGTGGGTGACGCCGTACAACAGGGACGAGAAGTGGGCGCCCGGGCTGTACGCCGACCAGAGCACCGGCGACGACGGCCTGGCCGCCTGGAGCGGGAGGGACAGGGGGATACGGAATGAGGACATCGTGCTGTGGTACACTGTGGGCATCCACCACATACCGTACCAGGATGATTTCCCGGTGATGCCGACGGTGAGCGGCGGGTTCGAGCTCCGGCCGGCAAACTTCTTCGAGCGGAACCCGTTGCTCAAAACAAGACCCTCCATGCGTGACCAACTGCCTTTCCCTAACTGCTCATGCACCGGTGATTCCAGCTGATGCACGCGCGGGAAACGTGCGAACCCAGATTAATTGGCACCGAGCGAACAACAAACTGATTTCCCCAAGCCGTGGATGTGGCAATCAGAAGTCTTATTTATGTTACCCGCCAAAAAAAGAAGTTTGATTTACGCTGTCATTGGAGCGAGTCCACGCAATATAAGACCATCTCTGACGGGCCGGCACCTGCCCCCTCTACTTTGGGAGGGGCTGCCCATACCCACAATCCCTATAAGAAAATTCCCAAAATATTTTAAACAAACAAGATTAAACAAACTTTGAAATTTCATTCAAAATTAGCTTCATTTACAAAAGTTTGAATGAAATTTAAACTAATCTAAATTAAACCATACTCTACTGGCCGTCGGTCGGGGCGCGGCAGGCCTGCCTCGTCGTTGTTATTTCCCTTGGCCACCGCATGTTCCCGCACCCGCCTCTCCACCCTTCATGCATCTCGCGATGCTACATCGCCGAAGCTTACCGTCAGCGCTGGGCCTTCTCCGCTTGGGGTATCCGAGGCGTCTCCGCGTGGGGAACCAGCGGGTTCGTGAAAGACGGCGACCCATGATGACCCACAAGTATAGGGGGTGTATCGTAGTACTTTCGATAAATAAGAGTGTCGAACCCAACGAGGAGCAGAAGGTGTTAACAAGCAGTTTCGATGAAGGATTCACTGTAAATGCTCACAGACAAGTATTCAGGGGGTTTTGATATAGCAGATAAATAAAGTACAAGTAAGTAAAATGCGAGAGTAATAATTGCAGCGAGTGGCCCAAACCTTTTTAGCACAAAGGACAAGCCGGTTTGTTTACTTATGATGACCAAACGTTCTTGAGGACACACGGGAATTTAGTCTAGTGCTTTCGCTTCATATAGTTGATTAATCTTCATTGTTTTGATAAGTGTTGTATGGATGAACCTATCTAGGACTAATACATACTTGTGATTAAACCCCTTGCAAGCATCCGCAAATACAAGAAAGTAATTAAGATAAATCTAACCACAGCCTTAAACTCTGAGATCCTGCTATCCCTCCTGCATCGATGTACCAACGGGGGTTCAGGTTGCTGTCACTCCGGCAACCCCACAATTAGCGAACGAATACAAGAAGCATTCCCCTAGGCCCATAAAGGTGAAGTATCATGTAGTCGACGTTCACATGACACCACTAGAAGAATAACACCACAACTTAAATATCAAACCATTGAATATTACTCAACATAGTTCACTACTAACATTTAGACTTCACCCATGTCCTCAAGAACTAAACGAACTACTCACAAGACATCATATGGAACATGATCAGAGGTGATATGATGATGAATAACAATCTGAACATAAACCTTGGTTCAATGGTTTCACTCAATAGCATCAATAACAAGGAGTAATCAATACCGGGAGAGTTTCCCCTATGAAATAATCAAGATTTAACCCTAGATGTTACAGCGGAGACGAGGTGCAGCGGTGGAGATGATGGTGTCGGCGGTGGAGATGATCCCAATGAAGTCCAGCTCGATGGCGGTGACGATGGCGTCGATTTCCCCCTCCGGGAGGGAATTTCCCCGGCAGATTTCTGCCTGCCGGAGAGCTCTTTTCTCTCTGGTGTTTTCCGCCCCGAAGAGGCGGCTCTGTCTATTCTCGATGTTCCCCCTCGCCTTAGGGTTTTTGGGAGATGAAGTACGCGAAGGAGAGATGGCCGAGGGGGGTCGTGGGCCCCCTCCCCACAAGGCGGCGCGACCAGGGTGGAGCCCGCGCCGGCCTGTGGGGGCCCATGACGGCCCACCTTAGCTCCCCCTTTTGGCTGGTTCCGTCATCTGTGAAAATAGGAACTTCGGTGTATTCTCCGTCAATTGTTGATCTTCAGAAATATTGTATCCTGACGGTGCTTTTTCCAGCAGAATCCTGACTCCGGTGAGTGATTCTCCAAAAATCATGAAACATGCAAAATAGGTGAAATAACATAAGTATCATCTCTAAATATGAAATATATCAATGAATAACAGTAAATTATGATATAAAATAGCGATGCAAAATGGACGTATCAACTCCCCCCCAAGCTTAGACTTCGCTTGTCCCCAAGCGAAACTGAACTCGGTAAACAAGACCACATGTTTATGGAGTGAAGAGTCGATAAATAAAATACGGACAAGAAGCATCACATTTATTAATTCACACAAGACATTCTAGTGAACAACTTCCTCATATAACTCAATTTGAAACAAGTAAAGGATAATCACAAATAAAGGTGCATAGGAAATCATAATTGGTGATGGCAAACTTCGTTCTTGGTCAAAGAACAATTAACAGATTGTACTTATCTTTTGAGCAAAGCTTTTATATTAGAGCTTATATGGCAGATCTTACATGCTCAGTCATAACAATCTCCTCATAGTCTTTGATAACCTTCAGAGTCATATTCATTCAGATAAAATTTGTACTAAACAAGGAAGAATAAAAGATATGATTACATAGATCACAATATAAATGGTTGGATCACAACAACTCAATTGCTTGCTTGAGATAGAGGGAAATAGGTTTACTGACTCAACATAAAAGTAAAAGATAGGCCCTTCGCAGAGGGAAGCAGGGATTAAATCATGTGCTAGAGCTTTTTAAGTTTTGAAATCATATAGAGAGCATAAAAGTAAGGTTTTGAGAGGTGTTTGTTGTTGTCAACGAATGGTAGTGGGCACTCTAACCCCCTTGCCAAACAGACTTCCAAAGAGCGGCTCCCATGAAGGACGTTATCTCTACCAGCAAAGTAGATCATCCCTCTTCTCTTTTGTTTACATATGTACTTTAGTTTTATTTATGGATGACACTCCTCCCAACCTTTGCTTTCACAAGCCATGGCTAACCGAATCCTCGGGTGCCTTCCAACATTTCACATACCATGGAGGAGTATCTATTTGCAAAATTAAGTTGCTTACTGATAAATCAGGGCAAAACATGTGAAGAGAATTATTAGTGAAGGTTAATTAATTGGGGCTGGGAACCCCGTTGCCAGCTCTTTTTGCAAAATTATTGGATAAGCGGATGTGCCACTAGTCCATTGGTGAAAGTTGCCCAACAAGATTGAAAGATGAAACACCACATACTTCCTCATTAGCTATAAAACATTGGCACAAATAAGGAGTAATAAAGTTTTGAATTGTTTAAAGGTAGCACATGAAGTATTTACTTGGAGTGGCACAAAATACCACAAAGTAGGTAGTTATGGTGGACGCACATGGCATAGGTTTGGTTTAAGGTTTTGGATGCACGAGAAGTATTCCCTCTCGGTCATAGGTCTTTGGCTAGCAAGGTTGGTTAGCAAGCATAAGAGTTGAGGGAAACAAACAAATATACATGTGATAGAAACAATCATGCATCTTCCTTGTAAGCACAAGCAATTTTAACTTCAGAATACTAAGCTCATTAGCTAACAAGAAAGGATAATGAAGTAATATATCTACATGTCTTTCCCTCTTTTCTACTTAAACTTCAAAGTATTGTTGCTATTGACCAATGCTAAGTTTGCCAAAACCAAATAGATTTACTTGATGCTCCTAGAGTGATGTCAATACTAATAACAAGATCAATCATATAACCGAAACTGCAAACTAAAATAAGGTGTGCAAAAAGTAAATGATAAAACTTCTCATTAATATTTCATAACGATAACTCACACCAAGGGATACATAGATAACCAACTAAAAGAGAGATACTTGAAAGTGCATGGAGCCTGATGCGTGTAGTTGACACGTCCGTTGGGAACCCCAAGAGGAAGGTGTGATGCGCACAGCAGCAAGTTTCCCTCAGTAAGAAACCAAGGTTTATCGAACCAGTAGGAGTCAAGAAGCACGTTGAAGGTTGATGGCGGCGGAGTGTAGTGCGGGCAACACCAGGGATTCCGGCGCCAACGTGGAACCTGCACAACACAATCACGGAACTTTGCCCCAACGTAACGGTGGAGGTTGTCAATCTCACCGACTTGCTGTAACAAAGGATTAGATGTATAGTGTGGAAGATGATGATTGTTTGCGAAGAACGAGAAAGAACAATTGCAGCAGATTGTATTTCGGATGTAAAGAATAGGACCGGGGTCCACGGATCACTAGTGGTGTCTCTCCCATAAGATAACAGATGTTGGGTGAACAAATTACAGCTTGGGCAATTGACAAATAAAGAAGGCATAACAATGCACATACATATATCATGATGAGTACTATGAGATTTAATCGGGGCATTACGACAAAGTACATAGACCGCTATCCAAGCATGCATCTATGCCTAAAAAGTCCACCTTCAGAGTTATCATCCGACCCCCTCCAGTATTAAGTTGCAAACAACAGACAATTGCATTAAGTATGGTGCGTAATGTAATCAACACAAATATCCTTAGACAAAGCATCGATGTTTTATCCCTAGTAGCAACAACACATCCACAACCTTAGAACTTTCTGTCACTGTCCCAGATTTTAATGGAGGCATGAACCCACTATCGAGCATAAATACTCCCTCTTGGAGTCACAAGTATCAACTTGGCCGAGCCTCTACTAGCAACGGAGAGCATGCAAGAACATAAATAACATATATGATAGATTGATAATCAACTTGACATAGTATTCAATATTCATCGGATCCCAACAAACACAACATGTAGGATTACAAATAGATGATCTTGATCATGATAGGCAGCTCACAAGATCTAACATGATAGCACAATGAGGAGAAGACAACCATCTAGCTACTGCTATGGACCCATAGTCCAGGGGTGGACTACTCACACATCGATCCGGAGGCGATCATGGCGATGAAGAGACCTCCAGGAGATGATTCCCCTCTCCGGCAGGGTGCCGAGGTGATCTCCTGAATCCCCGAGATGGGATTGGCGGCGCCGGCGTCTCCGAAAGGTTTTCCGTATCGTGGCTCTCGATGCATCGGGGGTTTCGTGACGAAGGCTTTAAGTAGGCGGAAGGGCAGGTCAGGAGGCGTCACGGGGACCCACACAACAGGGCCGCGCGGCCGGGGCCCGGCCGCGCCGCCACTGGCGTGTCGTCGCCTCGTGGCCCCACTTCGTTACTTCTCGGTCTTCTGGAAGCTTCGTGGAAAAATAGGACCCCGGGCGTTGATTTCGTCCAATTCCGAGAATATTTCCTTACTAGGATTTCGAAACCAAAAATAGCGTAAAAATAGCAACTGGCTCTTCGGCATCTCGTCAATAGGTTTGTGCCGGAAAATGCATAATAATGACATATAATGTGTATAAAACATGTGAGTATCATCATAAAAGTAGCATGGAACATAAGAAATTATAGATAGGTTTTGGTAATTAATGACAATCCCTATGGACTAATGTTTGCATTGAGTTATATTTGTAGGAGTTGTCCAAAGGCAATTCTTGAACCATATGTTGGCTTCAAGGTTGTGATACGTCCAAAACGTATCCACTTCCCCGAACACTTTTGCTATTGTTTTGCCTCTAATTTGTGTATTTTGGATGCAACTAACACGGACTAACGCTGTTTTCAGCAGAATCGTTCAGTGTCTCGTTTTTGTGCGAAATCCAACTTTCGGGAAAAACCTCGGGATTTTGACGAAGGCCCTATTTTCCTAGAAAAATCACGGAGCCGTAAGGGCAAGTCAGGTGGAGGCCCGAGGGCCCCACACCCTAGGGCGGCGCGGCCCGGGGAGGGCGCGCGGCCCTAGCGTGTGGCCCCTCGGCCGGCCTCCGACGCCCTCTTTCGGACTACTTATTGCCTTCGACCTAAAAACGCACGGAGAGAAGTCGAAGTCGCCGAAACCCCCGAACTCGCGGAGCCAAGATCTCGGGGGACAGGAGTGTGCGTCTCCCGTCACGCCGCCGGACGCGGAAGTGCCTCCTGAGCAGCATCTCCATCGACACCACCGCCATCTTCATCACCGTCGTCTCCCATGAGGAGGGAGTAGTTCTCCCCTCGAGGCTAAGGGCCGTAATTCCGTGAGCTATGTGGCTAATCTCTCTCCCATGTACTTCAATACAATGATCTCATGAGCCGCTCTTACATGATTGAGAGATTCATATGAGTTTTGTATCACTATTCATCTATGTGCTACTCTAGTGATGTTATTAAAGTAGTCTATTCCTCCTCCATGGTGTAATGGTGACAGTGGTGTGCATCATGTAGTACTTGGCGTAGGTTATGATTGTAATCTCGTAGATTATGAAGTTAATTATTGCTATGATAGTATTGATGTGATTCATTCCTCCTTCATAGTGTGATGGGTGACAGCAGGCATGCTATGTTAGTACTTGGTTTAATTGCAATGATCTATCATGCACTCTAAGGTTATTTAAATATGAACATCGAATGTTGTGGAGCTTGTTAACTCCGCATTGAGGTGCTC
>NC_061514.1:265602826-265670105 GCF_022539505.1 Lolium rigidum
TCCGGGGACAGATCTCTCGTTCCGCACGCCGCCGAGCGGGAAGTGCCCCCGAAGGCTTCTCCATCGACACCGCTGCCATCTCCACCGCCATCTTCATCACCGCTCGTCGCTCCCATGAGGAGGGAGTAGTTCTCCATCGAGGCTCGGGGCTGTACCGGTAGCTATGTGGTTCATCTCTCTCCTATGTAGTTCAATACAATAATCTCATGAGCTGCCTTACATGATTGAGATTCATATGATGATGCTTGTAATCTAGATGTCATTATGCTAGTCAAGTGGGTTTTACTTATGTGATCTCCGGAGACTCCTCGTCCCACGTGTGTAAAGGTGACAAGTGTGTGCACCGTGTGGGTCTCTTAGGCCATATTTCACAGAATACTTACTCATTGAATGGCATAGTGAGGTGCTTATTTATATCTCTTTATGATTGCAGCATGTTGTATCACAATTTATCTATGTGCTACTCTAGTGATGTGTTATTAAAGTAGTTTATTCCTCCCGCATGTGTGCAAAGGTGACAAGTGCGTGCACCGTGTTAGTACTTGGTTTGTGCTATGATCATGATCTCTTGTAGATTATGGAGTTAACTATTGCTATGATAATATTGATGTGATCTATTCCTCCTACATATGCATGAAGGTGACAAAGTGTGCATGCTATGCTAGTACTTGGTTTAGTCTCGTTGATCTATCTTACACTAAAGGTTACTTAAACATGAGCATTATTGTGGAGCTTGTTAACTCCGGCATTGAGGGTTCGTGTAATCCTACGCAATGTGTTCATCATCCAACAAAAGTGTAGAGTATGCATTTATCTCGTTCGTTATGTGATCGATGTTGAGAGTGTCCACTAGTGAAAGTCTATTCCCTAGGCCTTGTTCCTAAATACCGCCGAGTTACTATCGCTTGTTTACTACTCGCTAGCATTACTACTCGCGTTACTACCGCTTGTTTACTCGTTTTACCGCGTTACTACCGCTGCAATACCACCACCATCAACTACACGCCAAGCACTTTTCTCGGCACCGTTGCTACTCGCTCATACTTATTCATACCACCTCGTATTTCACTATCTCTTCGCCGAACTAGTGCACCTATTAGGTGTGTTGGGGACACAAGAGACTTCTTGCTTTGTGGTTGCAGGGTTGCATGAGAGGGATATCTTTGACCTCTTCCTCCCTGAGTTCGATAAACCTTGGGTATCCACTTAAGGGAAACTTGCTGCTGTTCTACAAACCTCTGCTCTTGGAGGCCCAACACTGTCTACAAGAATAGAAGCTCCCGTAGACATCACTACACTTCAACTCCTCGTCTTGCCGATACTTTTCCTGCTTCCTCCTACTCGAAGAAAACGCCTGTTGATGATGAATTTGTTGAAGATTCCTCGAGTAAGGGTTCAACACAAGACTTGAAAGAGAGATGGCCGAGGGGGGTCGTGGGCCCCCTCCCCACAAGGCGGCGCGGCCAGGGTGGAGCCCGCGCCGGCCTATGGGGGGGCCATGACGGCCCTCCTCAGCTCTCCCTTTTGGCTGGCTCCGTCATCTGTGAAAATAGGAACTTCGGTGTATTCTCCGTCAATTGTTGATCTTCAGAAATATTGTATCCTGACGGTGCTTTTTCCAGCAGAATCCTGACTCCGGTGAGTGATTCTCCAATAATCATGAAACATGCAAAATAGGTGAAATAACATAAGTATCATCTCTAAATATGAAATATATCAATGAATAACAGAAAATTATGATATAAAATAGCGATGCAAAATGGACGTATCAACCCACCACCGAGCATCCTATGTGTTGGATGAAAGATGGAGCCTCCAGCGGAGTCGCTGCTATACCAGTCCCACACTTGAAATCCAAGTTCGGCGTGCCTGTTCGACGCGTTGTGCATATGAGGTGGCATGAGGTTGCCGGCATTTCTATTGGGCTCCAAAACCAGCCGACTACTTTTAGGGCGCACTGGTGTGGCCCAGAAACAACATCGAACCCTAATACGGGTCTAAGCGAGACAATGAGAGACATAATGCTGGGTGTTGATTTTGAGTCTGTTAAAATAAGGGAGCCCTCTTGTGGTGCTAGATACTTGCAAATGCGGAGGTCATGGTTTCCACTCGACATTGTTCCGTGCAGCACTTCCTCAAACAATATGTACTAGATTTTGATGTGCGCCTTGGTGCACGACCCTGTGGAGGTTGTGTCAATATTCATTTCACATACATTCGTAAACTTCTATGATAAGCAAGTATTAAATAAAATCGAATGATTATCCATTTTAAAAATTATTAGTTGACGAAGAGGAGCAAAAGAACACAACATATTTTCAGTCGCTTTCCAGTCTCTTGAGTCTTAGGATGCCATAGCGTGGCGTCTGCCACTTGATTCAATGAAATACTGAGAACAGAGTAATGAAATCTGACATTTAATCTCCCTAAACATAGCACCATTCCAAGCCACGTCTTGCTCTGAGTCAGTTTCGAACGCCAGAAATACCACCAGATTTGAGCCTGAAACAGTGATTGTAGGCAGGCCTCTGCTTCAGTGTGGAGACACATGCTCCATATGATCAGCACTGATCAGCACCTGAACCGGCCACAAATCCTAGCTCATCTCTAAACACCTAAACCGAGGCACCTGGTCGGGTCCATGCTTCCATCAAGTAGTTGTCGATGCTGCTTATGCTGCTGAAGCTTTTTGTTTGTAAATGTCTAAAGTATGAAGTGGCATTGATACTCACAATAGATAATATAGACCTATGTTGTAAATATAATGACACAATAAAAAGCAACTGTCTACTTCATTCCTCCGCTAGCAAGTTCGTGACTCCCGTACACACTCTGCTCTAATATCCACTCCCGACATAGAAGTAAGTCATAACTCATAACAACGAGGATACGAGTACGGGTCAAAAGAAAGGATACATCAAGAATACCTAATAATTCAAGTATTATTGTCTAATCTTAAAAAGAGGAGCATATATTATGGAAAGTGAAATTAGGCAATCTAATACAAAAATTTACAGGAAATGGGCCGGAGTGGGATCCGCTAATCTTTTTAAAGGCAATAGCCTGAACTAAAAAATTTAAGTATAGTGACCTGAACTAACTTCTCACCGCAGATGTACGCCTGAACAAACCAACATCACATGAATAGTCCGTTTAACAATATCAAGACAAATGTATGCAGAACAAACAAGAACCGAGGGGGCATTTACACACATAAAACATATATAAGAAATAGGCCTAGTTTTTACTAATATAGTTCTGGTCATGGACATCAACTTGAAGTGACAAAATATCATAAAGATCTCAATACCCAGTTACACGAGCAACATCAGGATGTCAATTTCTAAGGATAATAAGTATAACGTGTATTACCTGAAACCTTACCATCATTATCTGAATTTCCGATGATATAATTAGTTAAAACAAAATAAAAATCTAAAATCTAGCATAGCAACAACAGCGGCATCATTTCTGGCAAGAAAAGTTTTCAAAGATCACAAAGCAAGTAAGTGTCAACTATTAACATAAACAACTTATTATATATTCTAGTAATTGATCACCACCAGGAACAAAATCATGAGATATCAAAAAGTGCGTACAAGAATCATATATACAGTTGTTCTTATAAATAAAATGAACCAACAACAAGCGAGGGAATTATACCATGGGAGCATGCAATAATGAAATATGTAGACTATTCATATCATATGATCTTTCACTATTAACTGCACACTCCCAAGCAAGAAAGAAGACATTTTGAGATTAAATAAAATTAAGTCATTAAGCGTGCTATTACCAAAAAAAAATAAACAAGCATTAATGATTCATAAAATATGTCGAAGATCCCAGAATCTTGTTTTACGTTATGCGCAAACTCGATATTCTCATTGCTCTTCTCCCTTCTTGGATCAACAGTCTCTCTAGACAAAATGTGACAATACCACTTATTGACCAACTTTTCTCGATTAATAATTCCAGCAGGCTACAAAAGAAAACCCTTGTTTGTCATTTACAAAGAAAAATGAAGAAACAATAAGATGAGATAAAGAGGAAAGGCGGATACACCTTATCATGCACATCATCTGTAATCACTACCCACAGTTACTATAGTTGTAAAACTACCGTTTACTTACCAAATCCATAGAGGCATATGCAGCAAATGATCTTCTAAAATCTGGAACTATCAAATGTGATAATAAATATCATTGGATAGATACTTATCTGGACCTGCAAAATATAATCACAGTAAAAAAAGGATAAAAGATTCATTCAAGAACACAATTGCTCAACATTACAAAAAATAAATTCTAAATATATGGAATCTGTGAATTTAACAACCATAGCAACAAAGATATTAGTACTGGTGAAGGAGGAACCGACAATGAATGAATCTGAAACAACAAAACATAATAAGGATATAGCTGGCCTACTGTACTTGTCCGTAGTAAAATTACCTGACAAAGCAACACAATCAAACTAATCGCCGACTTCATGTAACCCAGATGGCTGATGGGGCACTAACTAAAAAATTAGGTTCTAAATTTCTAAAACCTTGAGTTAGACCGTATGTATATGTGGTATTGTTTACCAGTAAAGGTAGACAATTTGTAGGTGAACTCCAATAATCACATCAATGATCTGCACAAAGTGCAGCAAGTTCATCTTTTGCTGTGCTAAGCTGCTCTTGCTGTGCTGTTTCTTGCATACTTGGTGACTAAGCTGCTCTTGCTGTGCTGTTGCTTGCACAACAGCTACATGAGCTGAATGCCACTTTGGTGGAACTTGGGCCACTGTGCCTTGCCCAGGTTTGGTCTGCTGTTGATCCTATCTTGTGCTGTCCCTATTTTGGACAAGCACAAGTGTCATTGACACTTGGTTCACCCCTCGCTAGTAATTGACTGTTTTACTACCCCCATGTACATCTATTCTCTTTATCCTTGCAGGTTTGGATGATCTAGGACAAGTTCTTCGAAGATAGTAGCTTAGGGTTTTAGTTTAGATTCAAATATATGTAATCTTCTTTTATTTCTGTTCATAATTCATCCAATTCTTGTATAAAGAATATTGTAAAGACAATGTAATATGTGTGCCCTACTAGGAAAAGGCTTATTGCCGGCGCACCAAAATGGGCTATTGCCGGCGCACCAAGAGCCCGCCGGTGCGAACGGGCCGGTGATAATAGCTTATTGCCGGCGCATCAGTCGGTGCGCCGGCGGTATCTCGCGTTATCCCCGGCGCACCTGTCTAGTTCGCCGGCGGTAAGTTATACAAGAAAACAAAAAAAATCAAATCTAGATCCAGATCTAGATCTAGATCTAGCTAGTCAACCGTGGTTGTCGTCTATGCGCCAGTGTAGGAGGTGCATGAGGTGCATGAGGATGCTGGAAGCTCCCAAGATTGGCGGGCCGGTGTAGGAGGAGGAGGAGTAGGCCGGAGGAGGAGGAGTAGGCCGGAGGTGGAGGAGCCCGGAGGAGGTGGAGGATGCTCGGGAGGATGCCGGGAGGTGGTGGAGGAGGCCGACGGTGATGGGGGAGGCCGGAGATGTTGGAGGAGGCCGGAGGACGTCGAGGAGGCTGGAGGTGGTGGAGGAGGTCGGAGGGACGTCGTGGCCGTCGGTGGAGGAGGAGGATGAGTAGGTCGCCGGAGTAGCTCGCCGCCGCAGAAGCTCGGTATAGAGAAGGAGGAGCAGGAGATGGAGGAGGAGGAGGAGGAGGAGGAGGAGGAGGAGGAGGAGGAGGAAAAGAGAAGGGGAAAGTGAGCACCGCGGGTTGAGTTGTGCCTATATAGCACTCCTTACCGCCGGCGCACCAAGTAGGGTGGTGCGCCGGGGCTATTTTTTCTTTTTTTCACCCAAATCTTAAATCGAAAAAGTCCTGTTTCCGTTTTGAATTTGACGAATCCATTTTTTTCTCCAAACGGCCGTAGGCGTTGAATTCGAATAGGAAATTTCGAGTAGATTGATTTTGATATAAAAAAGTTTTTCATCGGAGGTCGTATGCAACCAGAAATCCCGTTTTACCGAAAGATGATGCCATTTTGCATAATACATCGAAATTCAAATTTTCAAATTTTCCCTAAAACTAGATCACATATTACATGGGCATTTCAAAGGATTTTATTTTTTGAATTTTCTATCATTTTCTATTATTTTTTCGAAAACCGAAAAGGCGATTCGGGGGGGGGGTGGAGAGAAAATCTAGGCAACTTACCCCCGGCGCACCTCTATGGTGGTGCGCTGGTGGTAAATTTTTTACCACCGGCGCACCACCATAGAGGTGCGCCGGGGGTAAGGTGCCCAGAATTTTGGGGGCGGCCGGATCTCTTCGAATTTTATCCCCGGCGCACTAATTTTTTGTGTGCGCCGGCGATATAGGTCCATCGCCGGCGCGGCGGAAAAGGGGTGCGCCGGCAACACTTTCCACCGGCGCACGTGCAAGGTGGTGCGCCGGCACATATTGCCTCCACCTATAGGCTTTTTCCTAGTAGTGGTGTGTGTGTTTAATAAATCTCAAGTTTTACTTATGAGCTCATTTATATTTGTATGATTGATATATGATATTTCCATTTGAAATTCAAAGTGATTTGAATTTATGAAGTGTATTGGAATTATGAATTCATATTTCATTTTCCATATTGTTTATTATTTTGAGTTTTAGATTCAATATGACTTGGCAAATCAAATTAATTCCCAAAATCAATAAGATACAAAAGAGTTCATGTCAAAATTCATAACTCACATTGCCTAACCCTAATTGCAATTGAGAGAGAACCTCGATCCCTCTTAGGTTTTATGCAATAAGGCACGAAAATTTCCCTCGTTTTGCGATGAAATGCACATCCCATTTCTAAATCTACCCTTCGTTGTTCCTATGTTCTGGGTTATTACAGCTTCAAACTCTTTCTTCTTCTATAACACAATCTTGTACTTGTCTGAAAGCAGCCGATGGTAAACACCAAATAATAGACCTGTAAATACTAATGAAGGTTCTCCCATAATTTTAATTTGAGCCGCAATGCCAAGGCTACGTGCACACGCGCAACCATTAAAGTAGTCAAACAACATCGGCAAGAGTACCAACACCAATATGCCAGGGAAAAATAACCGAACATCTTGGTCTACATCATTGGAGAGTCGAGAAGACGAATCGCAATTGTCGAGGACGTAGAAGCCAAGACAAATATTACGAGGACCGGCAACCTTGAGAAAAGATCCAAAATTGATCTGGCGAAGCAAAATTTGAAGGTCCATACCTAAAAATTGTAATCTTTCAACACTAACATTGACGCCGGGAAGAAGATCTCGTCGTCGAACGAAGAGTTGAAGATCACTTATTGTAAACGATGTCATCTTCATCGGGGTAGAGACCAAGAAGAAGACGACAATCAAACTCTAATCTAATCCATGAAAATACTACTTTAATCAAAACTCCACGCATAGATCGGGTTACCCACCCCTCCTAACGCTGGCGAGGCCAGCCGGAGGAGGGGGAACCAATCTGTGGAGACGGAGGTGTAGGAGAAGTCTAGGATTTTAGGAGCGCTGATCTTTTTTCGTTCTCTTTATTTGTCTGTCGTGATTGTAAACAGTGGCATCAGAACCATGCTTCTGTTGTAGGGTTTCGACGACATTGCATCTAATATATGAAGTTTATTTTTTTTAAAGAGGAACCACGTATTTCATTAATAGAAAATTAAGTTACACGAGTAAACAAACGTAGAAACTAACAGACAGGCCAAAAGAAAATAGTTGTCGTGGAAACTTTGCAGAAAAAACCTAAAGAACAGAAGAATACAAAAGTATCCCTATGGTTTCCTTCACTCGCCCATGCTAGCGGCCGCCGCAAAACTCCAACGCCGCCTAGACATGCGCTAGAAAAGACGTCGAGCCTCCACCATTGCCAGATCCAAAAGAGCACCATCGCCAACGAGGCTTTGTGAGTCGATGAACATGTCCGTTGCAAGCAACAAGGCACATGTCGATGTGGCATGTCGACCGGGAACGTCCCCGTGCTATCTTGGACCAAGATCCACCGCATCCCGGCGACGAAGTCGGGGAATATTGATAGAACCACCACCTTCGGACCAACATCCTTGCCCCAAAGCATCCATCTCGCGCAGCGCCGTCGCGAATAATGACGAAAGCCAGCGACATGTTGAGAAACAGATCTCGCCAGACCTGGAGAAGCGGCGAGAAAACCACGCTGGCGATCTGAAGGATCGACAAGCACACGATGACACCAACTCTGAGACGCCACCGTAAAGATCATCGCCAATGTGAAAATAGAGTTGAGACAGATTTATTTACTCATGCACCGCTCCCAGCACCCAACAACGCAACATAGCATACAAGGTTTTCGCCTCGATCGCTTGAGCGATTTAAAATCGTACCAGAATTCCGGCCACCTCGCACTCCTGGCTCAAAGCGCGTGTTCCCGTGTGATTTCGACCAAACCATTATCAGGTCGGCCTGGCATTTTATGGCCAGTCCACGTCAATCTGGTACGCCACCATGAGCGATAATCCTGATCTAGCTCGCAATTGCTACTCCGTATAAGGGCATCTCCAACCGTGCGACCCAAACGGACGTATATTATCCGTTTGGGTAGCCAGCCGGACACCCCGGAGACGTGCGGATGTCCTGCGGACAGTCATGACCCATGTGATTTCCCAACGCAGTTGCGACCCATTCTCTTCTTCCCTACTAGTACTAGTTGTCCAGCTGGGAACTGCTCCGCCGGTGGCCGCCAAGCCGCGCCACACCACCGCCACCGCACACCGGACACCTAGGTGTACGCGGTTTAGTCGCAGCTGGAGGAGACGCGGTGGCCGTGCGGGAGCTCGCAGCGGAGCGCGCAGGCGAGGTGCAGGTCATGGACGCGCAGCCGGGCGCGGTGGAAGTTGCGCTGTTCACGCCTGGGCTGGGCGCTCGCGCTCGCCATGTGCTGTCTGCTGCTTGGCCGGCGGCCGGCGGCTGTCCCCGGCGAGCTCGGCGCCGCGCGCACAACACGACGAGCATGGCCGGGACGAGCTCCACTCGCACGCGCGCGCACGGCGAGCTCGGCGCCTCGCGCACGCGCAGCACGGCGAGCGGCCGGCGTGGGGGCGGCGTGGGGCGGCGTGGCGAGCGCAGCGGCGTGGCGTAGCCGCAGCACGCGCGCGGCGTGGGGGAGTTGCGGCGGCGTGGCTCGCGCGCCCGTTCGCCGCGCGCGGGCGCCGCTGCTCCGTGCGCGCACGTCCCCGACGCCCTAGACGACGCCATTGGCCGCCGTGGGCGCCCCGACTTGTCCGCGAGCGCGCCAAGAGGAAGCACGGCGGGCGGGGGCGGGGCCGCCCCGCGCGCGCGACGAGGCGCGCCGCGAGGCCGGGCGGGCACCGGGCGGCGCGAGCGCGCCGTCCGGGCGAGGGCGCGGCCCGGCGAGCTGCGGCCGTGCGCGGCTCCGCAGCCGACGTGGGGCGGCCAGCTCCAACGGCGTCGTGCGAAGGCTGCCGCAGCCGCGTGCGACGGCCGTGCCCGCGCGCACGGCGAGCTCCGACCCCCGCCGTGGCTCGCGGGGCGGGGCACGGCGCGGAGCTCCGCCATGGCGCGTGGCGCGGGCATGGCCTCGGGCGGCGCGGGGCGGCCATGGCGCGGGCGGAGCTCGGCCATGGCGGGTCGGCCCGCGCGGCGGCGCCGAGGCCGGCGGCGCCCGTTTTTGCTCCGGCGACTCCCAGCAGGGCCGGAAAAAAGGAGGAGGTGGCGGCGGCGGCCTCCGGGCGAGGGTGGCGGCGGAGCTTGGCTAGTCGACATCGATTCCGGTGTAGAGCGATGGTCTTTTCCATGGAAAAAGCAACCGGAGAGAGCAGAGCAGGCGGGGACGCATGTGGTTGTATTTTGTGTCACCGTCGGATGGGCCGGAACGCGGACACGGAGCGGATACAATGGACGCTCGCGTGCGTCCGGCTCGCCCCAAAAGTCTCCAAAATTTGCGTCGGTCTTAGGTCGGACCGACGCACGCACTGTCCGTTTTTAAGATGGGTTGCCCCGTTGGGAGCAGATTTTGTCCGGAAAGACCAAAACGGATGGTTTTTTGCATTTGGGTCTGCCCCGTTGGAGATGCCCTAACAAACCTAAACTGACGGCGCGGGCCCACAGATCTAATCCCACATGTCAGTGGATGAGTGGCATTGTCGGCGACGCGATTAGTCCTTTTTTCTGGTTTATTTACACGACCACTGCCATATATCCTCTGCCACTACCCAAACACTAATCTCCCCCTCTCCTCTTCCCCAAGCACACACTGCTCTCTTCCCCAATGCGACGAGCTTCCGAAGCTTGGTGAGCACTAAACCCATGGCCGCCGCCGCCGCAAGCTCTAGGCGCGCCACCCTTCCCGTCACCGTCCTCGTGCTCCTCCTCCTGGTCGCCGCCGCACCGCCCGCTGCAGGCGGCGGCGGCGGCGGCGGCTCCGCGGCCGTGAACGGCGACCGCCTCCGCGCGGAGCAGATCCGGAAGCAGGCCTCGGACGCGGCCGCCTCCGCCGCCGCGCTCGCCGCGGCCTCCCGCCGCCTCCACCTCGACCGCGCGCGGCACCTCCGCCTGCTCTCCTCCCTCCACCGCAACCTCACCGCCACGCTCCGGGACCTCGCCTCCGCCTCCGCCTCCGTGCCCGACCCGGCGTCGTCCCAGGCCGACCGGGCCCGCCGGCTCGACCTCCAGGCCAAGGACCTGATCCGCGCCGCCCGCGCCGCCATCGCCGACGCCAAGCCGCTCTTCGACCCGCAGCTCAAAATCCAGCGCCTCAAGGACGCCATCTTCGCGCGCAACGAGCTGCTCGCGCGCGCCAAGAAGCGCGGCGCCTTCGCCTCCCTCATCGCCGCCAAATCCATACCCAAGCCGCTCCACTGCCTCGCCGTGCGCCTCACCGCCGAGCGGATCGCGCTGCCCGACAAGTTCGCCGACCCGAAGCCGCCGCCGGCAGCGCTCGAGGACCCAGCGCTATTCCACTACGCCATCTTCTCCGACAACGTCCTCGCGGCCTCCGTCGTCGTCCGCTCCGCCGTCGCCAATTCGCAGGACCCCTCCAAGCACGTCTTCCACGTTGTCACGGACCGAATGAACCTCGGGGCTATGCAGGTTTGTCCGCGATCCACTTTCTCCATCTCGCTCGCAGATGTGTATCGCTATCTACGCATACCATTCTAATCCTACTTCATAAATACCAAGACTGTAGTGAGTGATTGTGTGTCAACCCAACCGTGACCACCAATATTCACCATGTCTAAATGAAATCCTGACATTTACTAGTTCGTTTAATCAACTTTTTTGCTGATTGAGATCCTGGAAAAAACAAGAGATTGGTTTGTCTTGATGTGATGCTATCTAGTGCATTTGGCAATTGGCATGGTTATTTACTAGCAACACTACGCAAGACTGGCTTAGATTCTCATTATTCATTTCCCCAGAGATTTGGCAGATGACATGTATAGCTGCAAGGAGTTCCTTAGCGTAATACAAGTAACATAAATTGGCAGATTCTTGTAGTACCAATCTTGCCCTGTCTGATTAAAGAGACAGACAGTAGTAACTATATTGTAGTTCACTCTTAATGTGTACCCTTGCGACTAAAAGACATAACGGTTGCAAATTAGGATGAAGGTCATCTGGGTTGTGCTGGCTTCTCTCTTAAAAGCTACTCATTTGTTGGGAGAAACACTATCGTCATTGCCACAATTTCTTGACGCCCCTGGGAAATCTGCAGCTATTTCAGCCTCCTTGTGGCGGTCTTGCACAAAACATTTCAATAATCAACACACTCTGGTTGCTGTAAAATGTTGCCACTTGTTGGATTGACTGGTGCTATGGTTTCAATCTGTAAAGGGGGAACTAGTTGCATTTTTATATGCTGGTTCAACAAGCTTAATGTTAGATTCGGTAGAGGTGGAGAGGTGTCAGAACCAAAGTGAAAATGACTACGTAAAACTGTTTAATAGCTGGCTAAAAATAAGCATAAAACTGGAGTAGAGTTTGTATCTGAACCCAAGGTTGGTTTAGGCATTGATAATAGACTTCCAACTTCAGATTCACCCTGGAAGATTATTTAGGCATTGGTAGTAGGCTTGAACTTCAGTGTCACCCTGGAAGATGATAGAGGCATTGATGCCTGGGCATTCGGTTTTAACCGAAATTTCGGTTCGGTTTTCCGGTTTTTTCTAAAATTCGGGTGATAAGAAATGATAACCGAAATTATATCGGTTTTCTTGTTAACTGGTATTTCGGTTAACCAATAATTCGGTCCGGTGTTCGGTTTTTAACCAATATGACATAGACTGACACAAAATAAAATGGCGGGAGCCTACAATACGTGGAGCTAGCCAGTCGTGCGTGCGTGTTGAGCACGCACACACCACTGCTTGTAGAAGTAACCATAGTCAAGTGCACAGCGCTTAGCAAAAAAAAAAACATAGCGCCTATCAAAAATCAAGATGAATGCATGTGTAGCAAAGAAAAGGAATGCAAGATGTGTGTATATACATCGCACGTGCATGGGGCTGCTAGAGTGCTTAGTCGTTGAGAAAGAGATAAAGAGACCTGATAGCAATACTTTGGTATCCCGGTTTTGGTCGATTAGGGTTCAAAACCGATTGAAATTGATAAATTCGGTTTGTCACATTTACGCACCGAAATTAGTCTCGGTTACTTCTGTTTTGGTGTATTCGGTTTCGGTTCCGGTTAATTCGGGTTCGGTGTTCGGTTTTGGTTTTTTATGCCCACCCCTCACCCCGAAGCATAGGACTGACTTCATAGACATGCAATGTGGTTGCCACTTGCCAGTATGTGTAGGTCTTCTTTCGAGCTGTTCCAGTGTCTGTCTTTAGTGGTTTGCGCCTTGAATAAATTGTTCTAGATTCTGTGGTTCTAATATTTATCAAAGTGGCTAAAGTTATGCCATCCATCCGCAGGTGATAATCCGCCTAATGGACTTACAAGGGGCACACTATGAGGTCAAAGCATATGAAGATTACAAATTTCTTAACTCTTCATATGTTCCTGTGCTACGGCAACTTGAGTCGGCGAACCTCCAAAAGTTCTATTTTGAGAATAAGCTTGAGAATGCCACTAAAGATGCTAGCAATATGAAGTTCAGAAATCCCAAGTACCTCTCGATGCTCAACCACTTGCGGTTCTACTTACCTGAGATGTATCCAAAGCTGCAGAAGATTCTTTTCTTGGACGATGATGTTGTGGTACAGAGGGATCTTACAGGATTGTGGAAGATTGACATGGATGGAAAGGTGAATGGAGCAGTAGAAACATGCTTCGGATCATTTCATCGATATTGGCAGTATATGAACTTCTCGCACCCCCTTATCAAAGAGAAGTTCAACCCTAATGCATGTGGATGGGCTTATGGCATGAACTTCTTTGATCTTAATTCTTGGAGGAGGGAAAAATCTACTGAGCAGTACCATTACTGGCAGAATCAGGTATGTTTCCTAGCAGAACCTTGATATTTTGTTTCTTTCATTGCTGGAATTTTAAGAATTTGCATTGGTAACAATGAATGTTTCAACAATTGGCCTAAAAAATTATACAAGAGAAACTTTGTTCATGATAGATGACGATAGCTCAGATTACTTTATATAGTAAATTATAATTGAATATAGTTGAGCTGTCACTTCCATCTTGTTATTGTATATATAGGTATGGCTGGTTAAAGAGTTAAGGTTAATTGTTATATCTTCTTATCTCACCAGGAAAGTAAGATAATTGACTGAAGTTAGCATTTCTATGTCCTCTGAGGCTATAGGCTAGTACAGGAACATAAATGTTTGTATTCCCCTTGAAACTGTAGTCTTTTTTTTGTTCAAGACACCATAGTTCACCGTGACTTAATTTTTATATTGAATTGCGCATATCTGATCCACGTATATGTATTGATTTCCTTGCTGGCTATGTTTCTTCAGAATGAGAACCGCTTATTATGGAAGTTAGGAACATTGCCCCCCGGTTTAATCACATTCTACTCGACCACAAAGCCTCTGGACAAATCTTGGCATGTTCTTGGGCTGGGATATAATCCAAGCATCAGCATGGAGGAGATTAGAAATGCTGCTGTTGTGCATTTCAATGGTAACATGAAGCCTTGGCTGGATATTGGTATGAACCAGTTCAGGCACCTTTGGACAAAGTATGTGGATTATGGCGACTCATTCATTCGCCAGTGCAATTTTGCACCTCCATAGAAGGAAGCTATTGCTGTCCTTGTACTGCATCGAAGAGGTTCGGAGATCAGAACTAGGGAGCATTGCAGCATGAACACATGTGTGCTGGCGTGCTGTTTCTGTTGAAATCCAAGAAGTTTGATAAATATAACTGGAGCTATGAGATTGTTTCTAGGTTTATTTGTTACATTAATGATCAAGTTGCGATGAAAATACCGTTGATAACCTGAACATCACTTTTTGTCATGTATGTATGTATGTAATCTTGGCATGTTCTTGGGCGTTGTGTGGTCAGTTTGTGCTATATGTATGTATGCATACTGAACAAAATTGTGTTGTATGTTCATTCTCAATCGGTAAAGCAAGTACTCTTACACGAGAATGAGTTTTGTAATGTGTAGAAGAGAATGAAACGGGAGAGTATGTGACTCGTACACAAGGTAGCAACACGTAACTTGTTGCAGAGACGTATTACTAATGCTACAGCACTCAGTTTTTCTTTTTTAGAAGAACAGGGCAGAGCCCGTTCCATTGCTGAAACTAAGTCTTTTACAACCGTTATTACTACCATCGTCAACTTCTTGACATGAAGCAAATTTCATCCCCTGAACGTACTGAAATGAAAACAGGCCAGGATTCACCACACAGCTATCAGGAAGGGGAAACACATAACAAAGGATGGAGCAGGGGAAAAAGGAAATTCTAAGGCCTATTCAGAACCCTAAAGCCTTCACCATCTCCCACCAGCATCAGGGCGTGGGCTCCCATGGTCCTAACTAGATCAGCCGCCGTGATCAACATAGGGCCCGACTCCCTTTTGCCGTTCATGTCACAGACTTAGTCCTCGCCTTCTTCTCTGGAGTCAACCAGGCTCCAGGCACGATAGCAGAGGTGGCATTCGAGCAAGGAGCTCCACCTTGTTTACCATCGTCATCAGCTTTCCTCTTCCTTCCTCTTTCAGCAGGACATTCCATTGAGCAAGGGTGTAGACCACCTTTCTCCAGAGCACCTACATACCAACCCATTGAGTTCGGTTGAAAACCATGTCATTTCTGGTAAGTCAGATAGTTCTCAAAATATCAGCATTAAGCATATTAAGCAAAACATGCCTTTTCTTGTCTTTCCCTAAGGCAGAGATAGTTTCAATTTCTTTGCAGAAAACACATGTCAATTCATCTACGGTTTGCCTTCTACTCAAATTATCTATAGTGAGAAGTTTATTATGAGTCAAAAGCTAGAGGAAGAAATGAATCTTAGGAGGGACTTTCAGCTTCCAAACACAATGAATATCAATGGGTTTTATCCCTCTAAAATTCACAACAACATACATAGATTTCACAGTATATACTTCATTGGCTTCCCACATCCAAATCAGATCATCACTATCAGATGTAAGGTGAATAGACTGAGCAATTTGAATAATCTCAAACCATTGTAACATAAGATTATAATCAAAACACCTCCTGAATGTTACTTTTAAAGTTTCACCATCCCACAACTCAGCAAATGGTCTATTTAGTTCATTCACCAAAAAATAGACTTCCCAATTTTGAATAGCTAAACTACAGGTACCAAACCAGTGTCTTCCAAGAATTTAACTTTTTCCCCATCTCCCACCTTCCACTGGTAACCCATCTTAGCAGCTTTAACAACCCATAACACTCCTTTCCAAAAAGGAGAGGCACCAGTAGAAGGGCAGGAGAAGATATTTGGATTATCTATGTTATACTTAAGATCAAGAATCTGTTTCCAAAGCTTGTTTTCATTTAGATTATATCTCTTAACCCAGGAGGCTAGTAAACACAGGTTCATCTCAGATAAATCAGGGATCCCCAGTCCCTCAAACTCTTTTTTCTGAGTAACCAGTCCCCAATTGGCTAAATGATAGTTATGATGACCCTCATAATTATCCCAAAGACAATGAGCCATTTGAGAATTAATTAGGGCAATGACCCATTTAGGAAACTTAATCACACTAGCTAGCACACTTCTCATCAGCTCCAATCTGGCAGCACGATTCAGAAGCTTCCCTCTCCAACCTGCTCCTTTTTTCAAAATTTTATCAACAATTGGTTGGATGTCCTCTTTTCTCAATTTATTGTGATGCACGGGAACCCCTAAATATTGTAAAGGGAATTCTCCCAATTTACAGCTCAGAGCTTGAGCAAAAAGTTGTGCATCACCTTCCAAAAGATTAATGGGGACTAAATCACACTTACGGAAGTTGATTTTCATCCCAGCCATTTGTTCAAAACAGGACAAGATCCACTTCAAATTTATAGAAGAACAAATATTATTTTCCAGAAAGAGTAAGGTATCATCAGCATACTACATACTTATGACACCTTCAATACCCAAATCTTGCATCAAACCAGCTAACTGCCTATTAGCAGCAACTTTAACCAGTATCTTGGTGAAGACATCAGCCATAAAATTAAAAAGGATAGGGGAAATAGGATCCCCTTGCCTCACACCTCTACTAGTTAGGATGAAATCACTATTGATGTCATTTAATCTAACCTCCACAGATCTATTATATAGGAGCCCTTTAATGATAGACATCCATCTTGGGCTAAAGCCCCTCATCTCCATTATCTTTAGGAGAAAATCTCTATCAACCTCATCATAGGCTTTTTCATAATCCAGCTTAAAAACAAAACTATAATGTCCATTATGAACAACATTATGAATGATCTCATGTGCAGAGACCACACTATCCAAAATATATCCCCCTTTAATAAAAGATGGTTTGGTGAAATAAGTTTCACTAACCATACCCAGCCTATTAGTGGCACATTTGGAAAAGATTTTAAAACTACAATTGGAAGCAATAGGTCTGAAGTTATGTATAGTAACAGTTTCAGCCTCTTTTGGAATCAGGGTTAAAAGGGAAAAATTTAACCTGAAGAGGTCAAACTTTCCCTCATTCCAATCTTTAACCATAGCCATAAAATCAGCTTCCATAAGCTCCCAAAAGTGTTGATAAAACATGAAAGAAAAACCATGAGGGCCATGTGCCCCTTCAACATAAGATCCAAATATAGCCTCTTTCACTTCTTTTTTTTTATAGAAAAATTAGCATTAAGCATATTATTATGATCCTGAGATACCATTTCCTCAGGAACCCAAAAATCATCACAGAGATCAATGTCTAAACAAGTTTCCTGACTAAAAAGCTTTTTGTGGTATTCTACAGCAATACCAAGCATACCTTTATTATCTTACAGCATGCCATTCTCATCGTGTAACTGGGAAATTTTGTTTCTTTCTCCTCCTCTGATTAGCTACAGAGTGGAAAAAAGCAGTGTTATGGTCCCCTTCTAAGATATATCTTTCCCTAGATCTATGTCTAGATTTAATTTCCTCATTTCTCCATATGTCAGAAAGTCCATCAGAAATAATTTTCATTCTGTTCTTAGAGACAGGAGATAAACACTGAGTTTCAGATGTGATATTTAATAAATCATACTCAGTAACTAAATTTTGCTTATGTTTTCTTTGGACAGATTCAATATTAGCAGACCAGCCTTTTAAACCTCTCCTAGTATTCCTCATCTTAAACTACCATCTATCAAACGCTTTTTCCAGATGGCAGGGAGCCAGCCAAAACTTAGCTACCGCCTGATCAAACCCCTCAATTTTTAACCACCATTTCTCAAATCTATAGTGCTTTTCATGTGTTACCTTCAAAGATCTAGTATCCACAATCAAAGGAGTGTGATCACTACCCACTCTAGCTTTAGAAGACACATTACTAGCAGGGAATAAAGAATCCCAACAAGTAGAGACAAAAACTCTATCTAGTAAATCCATAACCAAATTGTCTTGATTATTAGCACAAGAGAATTGTCTACTAGAGTTTCTAATTTCCATCAAACCAAACTTATTGATCCAATTATTAAATAAATTAGCCCAATGTTGGTTTATGTTACCAGTATTTTTCTCATGTTTCTCTCTAATGAGATTAAAATCACCACCTACAATAGTAGGCCAAGACCAATGAGCATATACATTGTGTAATTCATTAATGAAATCTAGCTTATGTTCCTCATATGCAGAACCATAAACAATAATAACTCTCCAAATCACATTGTCTTTTTGAGCTTTAAATTGAACAGAGACAGAATATGTGAACATATCACATCTCACAATATCAAAGAAATATACACTAATGCCAACAATAATAGCACCAACAGTTTTCTTAGCTGGAAGCCAGTTCCGGAAAAATTCCCATGGGGATCTAGTTGTTGAAGCTGTAAAACTATGAAATCCTCTATCTTAGTTTCTGAAAAGGAAATAATATATGGGCATCTCTCTAATGAGATCATACACTCTGGTGATCTTATCAGGTCTATTTAGTCCTCTAGGGTTCGAAATTAGAGCTACTACCATGTTTAAAGATCAATTTTCTCCTACCTCTTTTTCTACTTGAGACTAATGTCCAAGCTTCATCTTCATCAGGATAATCACTATTGTAATCCTCCTGATCAACTGGAATAGGAACTTCATCCTCCTCACCCTTTCTCATCTCATCCACTGTTAGACTAATGTCAACAGGAGGAACATTTCAGGGTTGGAGCAATGAAAGTTCTTAAGCCTATCAATTTCAAATTTCTTAATACCATTAATAATGACATCGGCATTCATAGACTTATGGCCAAGGCTAATGCCAGCACATTGAGCTTTTTCAAATAATATTTGGTTTTCAATATCAGCAAAAGAATTAGAAAACCCATGAATCTTATTATTACCTTTTGGGATTTCCAGATTTTTTGACTTCTTAAGCTCCTAAGCTTTCTCAATAGCAGATCTCCCATCCCTCTGAATCATGCTAATCATCCTTGTTGCTTCAACATGCACCCAATTTTTCTTCTCTTTCTAGGCCAAAGATGGCAGAGATCGAGGAGGGTGATCCTCTGACTGTCATTGTCATTAGCCTTCTTTGTTTCTTCATCACTTTCAGCATCAAACTTCCGAAGTAGACTTTCCTCAATATTGTCTTCAGCACTTCTCAGCACCATTGCATGAGCAGGAACATGTGATTGTTCCATATCAAACACTTTGTTCCTCACACTTTCCTCAAGATCTTTAGGTATAGAGTTGTGATCAACATTTCTGGATACAGTTTTATCTCCCTGAGTAGCACCATGAGTTGTAGGATCTGTCTCCATTCTGTTGCTACCATCAATTTTTTTGCTCTTGTCCAATGCCTGGAAATCTTCTCCCAAGTATTCTTCCTCCTCAAGATTGTCTTTAGTGTTGTTCTGATCAGGGCTCCCTCATTCTCCACAGAGAAATCAATCAAGAAGAAACACTGCTCCATTTCAAACAATTTGTTTGCAGGTATCTTAGAAATATCTATAACTGACACCTTGACCCTCACTTCCTTGTAAAAGCTTCTAAAAATACCATGCTAGTCAATATTGACTAACACACCAAGAGCAGTGGACACTTGGCAAATGGTTTTCCAAGTGAGCCACTTAGCAGGTTTTCCCACTATCTTGACCCATACTTCCTGAAACTCTTCAAAAGGCGCAGCTTCACCCTCCCAGTTGATGAAGTAAAAAACCACTATCTCTTAGCAGCAATTTGCCTTATCTGCCATAACCAATTCACTTTCCACATCTCATTGAAGTTTTGCTCATGTTCTTTTTCAGATATGACACCTTCTTTCACCACCACAATCCCAACATTATCCATATTCAACCACTTCACAGCCTCTGGACCTTCAACCTCCACATGGAAGAAACCTAAACCAGGATTTGCACTCCCCCAGTACTGAGCTGTAGGTAGAGAAGTATACCACATCTAACTGCTATCCATATGATAACCAGTCTGGCCTGCTGCAAAATGAAGCATCTCTTCACCCTTGTGCAGAGACCAACATAATGGCTAGACTCACCACAATTGTAGCAAATAACACTCTTCAACTTAGGATCTAGGACAGGGCCAGGACCACTAGTAGAAACCAACTGAACACTATTCCCCACTTTTTTAGCATTAGGCTTGATCCCCTCAGAGCTCTGAGTTTTTTGAATCTTCTTCTTGTTCTTGTTACCATCAGAGCCTTGTTTCTATTGAGAGGAACTGTTCATACCCACACTACTACCTTGACTATTAGATGTCTGCGGCACCATAGGATTGAAAGAGCCTTGAGGCATCATCATCATAGGGTTGAAAGCAACAGTGACAGATTTCCATAGAATTGAGACCATTGGTTCATTGGTACATTCCACAACCCAGGCTGTATCACAGGGAACATACCTGGAGCACCTGCTCCCATCTGCTGCATCATAGCTTGAGGAAAATCGGCAGGGGCAACAATCTGATCAGTGGGGGTACCTTGTGGTTGACTCTGCGCAAAGCCCCCGTGGAGGCACTTGCACCACTCTTAGCAACATGCAGACCATTTCGACCACCACCACGACCTCCACCACCACCACCATATCTTCCAGCACCACGCCCTCCCCCAGCCATTGACCACCTCAACAAATGATTTCTTCCCCTTCTCTACGCCCCACACAATTAATGTTTGTTGGATTGGGAAGGAAGGAACCACGAGCAGGGTAGAAACATTCTGGGGTGAATGATTTTTTCTGGACAAGATCTCTCCTGACCCATACTAGAGTCCGGGCGGTTGTCAGAACCCTAACCTGCCTCTGATCCGCAGTTGACGATCTGGGCGGAGCTAGTGCTTCCTTATCAGACATCGGTCGCAGATTCTGAAAAACCGTCTTCCCCGGAGCTTCACCAACGGCTCCGATTGGTCCCAAAAGTTGAAATCCACGGCTATCCAGAGAGGATGGATTCGAGCGCCTGACCAGCGGGTCCCTCAAGGGGATAACCATCCCCGACCAACCTCCCTTCTCACCGGCGAGCATTATCTCGTCGGCGATGGATCTCCCCTCCGAATCCTCTGCGCCCTCAGACACGCGCTTGGAGACAGACCACGAACGTCAGCCGAGCACCCAAAAGTAGGCGGCCGACCACCGCAACCCACCTGCATCGGGGAGGGTCTCACCGGTGAGAGCAGGCTTCCCACCAGCACCACAATCCTCCCGACATGATCTCCTCCAAATCTGCGATTCCTTTCGCTGCCATCTCCTGCACATGATTCTCCTCGTCCTTGAGGTCCAACATCGCTTGAGCCGCCGCGATTTGTTCCTCGATCCCCTGACCTGATAGTTCCGGCCTCCATCCCGCCGGATCCGCCATCTGCTTGATCGCGCACGGCGAGGCCAAGCAGATCTGCAAGAGCAACATCTTCTGTTCGAGCTTCGCCTGCCTCCACTCCTCCGCCATCGTCTCCTCCTCTCGCCACCTCACGCGCTCCTCTGCGATCCTCGTCAACTCCTCGAATGAAAGGAGCCCGACCGACCACTTTTGAGTAGTCATCTGCATGATCCGAAGGTCTCGCCAACGAATACCACCATCGGCGGGAGGTGGGGGCAAAGGTGGTGAGTGATCGCATGAGAGCTAGGTCACGAGCGGGCATGAGGTGGTGAGTGGTCGTCATGGATGAATCAATCAACCACCGTGAGCCTACATCACTCAGTTTGTGTGTCGTTCTCTTGCTGTTTTTCTGTATTAGCTACCCCATCCATCTAGCTAGATAGATCTGAATTAATATAAATATCCGATATTCTTTTATGGATAGAGATAACACTATTAACTAGTACTACCTCTGTCCATAAAGCATGTCTTAGATTTGTCTAATTCTGAATGTATGTAGACACTACTAGTATTTAGTGATTTATCTAAATTTAAATAAATACAATTTTGTGGACGAAGAGAGTATTAGCAATGATCCTCAACTCGATAGCAAATATTTTTAGACATCAATGTCAGGACAATCAAGCAACCGTGCTTGTGCTAATTGAAAGGCATCAGATGGCAAACACACAACAGCAGGAATATATGAATCCGGTTCACATAGATAAAGATTTCTCTCTTTTTGTAAAGCCGTGCTATGACTGCTTCGACCTCTGCAGGGATGTAGACTGTAGAGGTGGTAGTTCGGCCGCGACCTTGGCAATGTCAACATTGTTTGGAGTTACCTTTTTTTCCATAACTAGCCTGCTTCATGATAAATAGTGCAATGCTTTGAGTTGAGCCTCCCGATTTCCTGAACAATCAGCTCCTTGTTAAACTGCTCCTGCAAGGACCTATCAACACCTTAGCAAGTTAACAATAACGCAGCCATAAGAAAAACACAGGAAATTTCTATAGAGATGGAGTGTACATAGGAATTTTCCAACAGATCTAACCTCTTGCTAGAAATCCTAGGAGATTGTAGTATAGAAAAACAATCCATAAATTTTTTGGAGGGTGCAATCATTTGAATCAAATTTCATGTATAGAAAAAAATTCCTATATATAAGAAATCATACAAAATTCTTTTCAAAACCCTTTAAATCAAACAAGCCCTCTTGACTTGATGTATTCCCACGATTTTTGAAGTTTGAATTAGTCCAATAACTTAAAAAATGTTATTCCCCCTATTTTAAATTAGAGAGTGGATTTGGTGATCAGGGGTACGTGAGCATCCCTAGACACTGTTGGATTAGCTTTTAGATTCACTCTCCGCGAGTAGATGCTCACGGCGATGAAACGGCCGTGAAATCCAAATTTCTTTTTCACGTGGCGACAAGCGCGTGGCGATCGCGACCGCACAAATGCGAGCCGTCACTTATCCATCTCGATTATCCTCTCCTCTCGTTCCCATCCCCATCCCCAACTCATCCCCATGCCAGCACCTCCGCGGGCTCTGCCTTGACCGCCTCTCGGTTTGCCTCCTCCGCAGTGGCGACGACGCCTGCCGAGGCACCCTGCTGCCCCTACCTTGCCCCAGTCGCCGACCAGCTCGGCTCGCTGCAGCCGTACCGCAGTCGTCGACGGGCGCGCGAGGAGGCCCCCAGCTGGGAGATGAGGAACGTGTTCGTCCTCATCCACATCAGCGCGTCGCCGCCCGACCCACTCCACCATCGCGTGTCGTCGTCTGTCCTCCACGCGCGCAGCGCCGCCGCACATCGTCAGCCGGCCGGATCTCGTCCGCATCAGCGCGGCACCGTCCGCCCCACTCTACAACCGCGCGTCACCATCCATCGTCTTCCTTTCCCAATCTCCCCAATCCCACCACAAGCGAGAAGGCGTCCGTCACGAGCCGAATCGAGCTACTGCGCGAAATCGAAGCGGAATCGACCTCTCGCACGACGTCGCGCTCGATTGCGCTCTCCGAGTAGACCCAGCCGTCGCTCTCCAGCGCGCCCAATGGCCCGTCGCACCACGGCGCCTCGCACGGGTGCTCCCGCGTCCAGCGGCCGGACCAGACATCGCGGCGGAAGTCGGCGGCGCGGCAGGTCTCCAACGCGGGGAGCAACACGTTGCCCGGGCGGAACAGCAGGGAGATGCAGCCTTGGAGAACGACGTCGGGTTCATCGAGGCCGGTCTCGTCCCCTTCCCTCACTACGACAGCAGCTCGTCGTCGCCTTCGCCCGGGTTCACCCTGGACTGGGATCGGGCGGCGGGTTCCGGCGCTCGGCTCGCTGCAGTCGTACCTCAGGGTGGTCCCTGTCCTTCACGGCGCCGGTGCGGACGCCCTTGTCAAGTTTCCCGGCGGCAAGGCGTTGACGGCGGCCGCCATGCTCGAGGCGACTGGGGAGGCGCGGCCGAGGGCTGAGGCACCCTGCTGCCCTACCGCACGCAGGGGAGAAGCGGCGGCGTTTGCGGGCGAGGCGGCGGTGCCAGTCGAGGGGGTGGAAGAGCACCCCGCCCGCGCACCCCCCGGCATTGAGCAGTGGCGGCGTGGATGGTCGCGTGGAGCTGGAGAGGGCGGAGCGGGTGGTGATGCGGCGGCGACGGCCTGACACAGGAACAGGAGGAGAATGAGTGGTGGAGAGTTTTTCCCAAGATTTAATACATTTTTTCTGTACTCTGCCCCTTTGCATCATCCAAGAGACATGACTAATCATTGCATACGTGATCATTGAGTGTGCCGGCTAGACACGACAACAGCCAACAGTGTTAACAGATTAATGGATGACGTTAGACATGTGTTGAGCAACTAGGGGGTGCTCGCGTACCTCCTGATCACCGGGCTTCATTCGTTCTTAATTAAGTGACCTAATTTTATTTAGATACATCCGTATGTACATAGGAGTATTAAAATACCTCCAGATATGACAGTGTCAATTAATTTAAAACACGGGTGCGGTTTTGCGCAATGCAAATGGTGAGTTTATTGCAGCGTCGACTATGTCCTTGTCTAATATTGACTCAGCAGTAATGGCGGAGGCCATAGCTTCAAGGGAAGGTCTCCAGTTGGCCATCTAAATGGGTTGTAATAGACTGCGGGTTGAGTCTGACTCCTTGGATATTGTGGAAGCATTCGATGAGAGGGGAGTCTGGTGGAGTGCCCAGACGGCTATCTTCACGGAGTGCATTGACAAGATGGCTGTAGAAAGGGATGTAACTCACAATGTATTGATTGGGTGCATATGACGTTACATATATAGGCCACGTCCTCGACTATACAAGGAAGGAGGCGGGCCCAATAATAAATACAAAGATATGTATCGCTATACATAACTACAGAAGATACACATCCGGATATACAAGGATATGTATCTCAACACCCCCCCGCAGTCGAAGCATCGCCTGGTCGAACGCATAGACTGGACCGGAACTCCTCAAATGACGCCGTAGGGAGACCCTTAGTCATGATATCCGCAAATTGTTGGGAGGTGGACACATGAAGTACTCGAATGTGTCCAAGGGCCACATGTTCCCGAACAAAGTGGATGTCCAGCGCAATATGCTTGGTGCGGCGATGGTGGACCGGGTTGGCGGAGAGGTAGACGGCGGAGACGTTGTCGCAATAGACCACGGTGGCTTTGGCAACAAGACATGAGAGCTCAACGAGGAGTTGCCGCAGCCAAGAGACCTCGGCAACCGCGTTAGCAACAGCCCGGTACTCCGCTTCGGCGCTGGAGCGAGAGACCGTGGGTTGTAGCTTAGACGACCAGGAGATGAGCGAAGGTCCGAAGTAGACGCAGTAGCCAGACATGGAGCGACGCGTGTCGGGGCAGCCTGCCCAATCGGCATCCGAGTAGGCGACGATGTCCGTGGCGGTGGAGGCGTGGAGGGAGAGGCCGAAGTCCATGGTGCCACGAATGTAGCGGAGGATCCGCTTGACCGCAGCCCAATGAGGATCCCGCGGAGCATGCATGTGAAGGCACACCTGCTGGACAACATACTGCAGCTCGGGGTGGGTCAAGGTGAGGTACTGCAGGGCACCGATGATGGAGCGATAAAGTGACGCGTCTGTGGCCAACGAACCATCCGTGGCGGAGAGCTTGGACTTCGTGTCGACAGGCGTGGCCGCGGGTTTGCAATTAAGCATACCGGCACGGTCCAGGAGCTCGTGGGCATACTTGCGCTGATGAAGGAAGAAGCCGTCGGTGCGACGTACGACCTCGATGCCGAGGAAGTAGTGCAGGGGCCCCAAGTCCTTGAGGGCAAACTCAGCGCAAAGACGCTCGGTGATCTGTCGCAGCAGGTCCGTCGAGCTGGCCGTCAAGATGATGTCGTCGACGTAGAGCAGCAGGTACGCGGTGGTGGTGCCATTGCTGTACACAAACAACGAGGCATCGGAGCGGGTGGAGCGGAAGCCGAGTTGGTGAAGAAACGCTGCGATGCGCTGGTACCAGGCGCGTGGGGCCTGCTTGAGCCCGTATAACGAGCGCGAGAGCAGGCACACATGGTCGGGGTGGGTGCTGTCGATGAAACCCGTGGGCTGCTGGCAGAAGACCTGCTCCTCGAGATGGCCGTGAAGGAAGGCGTTGGAGACATCCATCTGGTACACGGGCCACGCGCGGGAGACCGCGAGCTGAAGGACGGTGCGTATCGTCCCGGGCTTGACAACCGGGGCGAAGGTGTCGGTGAAGTCGACGCCGGCACGCTGGTGAAAGCCACGAACCACCCACCACGCCTTGTGACGGTCGAGAGTACCATCCGGATGGAACTTGTGCTTGAAGACCCACTTCCCGGTGATGATGTTGGCGTGAGGGGGTCGAGGAACAAGCGTCCATGTCTGGTTCCGCTGCAGGGCGGCGAACTCGTCCTGCATGGCCGCAAGCCACTGCGGGTCACAGAGAGCAACCCGGGCAGAGGCGGGCAGGGGCGATGGCGTGGATGGTGAAGGCGCGGAAGTCGACGCGGTGCAGACGTACTCGTCCGAGGGGTACCGCGTGCTCGGGACGCGAATCCCTGCACGGGCGCGCGTGAGGGGCCCCGTGGCCGGCGGCGGAGGAGGCGGAGGCGGAGGCGAGGCGTCGCCTGGCGAGGACGGCGCGGCGCCCGAGCTGAGGCTCGAGGGCGACGCAAGAGGCGTCGAGGCGGATGAACCCGGCGAAGGGGCGTCGCCCAACGAAGACGGCGCGGCGCCCGAGCTGAGGCTCGAGGGCGACGCAGGCGGCGTCGAGGCGGGCGTCGGCGTAGGTGTCGACGTGGGGTCACCCGAGACATGGCTCAAGGGTGACCCAGAGGGTGGCGAGGCAGCGCCCGAGCTAGAGCTCAAGGGCGCGGCGGAGAACGACGAGGCAGTGCCCGAGTCCGAGCTCGAGGGCACTGCAGCCGGCGGACCTGCGGGGGTCGACGCCGGGGACCATCAGTAGTCGAAGGAGGAGTGGCGACCACCTGTCTTTGTGCAAAAGGAAAGCAATGCTCATCAAAGTACACGTGCCGGGAGGTGATGACGCGGTGAGAAACCGGATCATAGCAGCGGTAGCCTTTGGTGTTAGCAAGGTAGCCGAGGAAAACACACGGAACGGAACGAGGGGCGAGTTTATGAGGAGTGGTGGCGGCGATACTAGGATAACAACGACAACCGAAAATCCGAAGACCGTCGTAGGATGGAGGGGAACCGTAAAGGAGGTGATGAGGTGCATAGTTCCGGCGGGGACGACACGGACGAAGGTTGACAAGGAGGGTGGCGGTGGCTAAGGCGTCAGGCCAAAAGGTGGGGGGAACATGGCTGTGGAATAGGAGTGTGCGGACGCAGTCGTTGAGGGTGCGGAGGATACGCTCGGCGCGGCCGTTTTGTTGGGACGTGTATGGACAGATTAGACGGAAAATAGTGCCGTGAGAGGAGAGTAGGGTGCGGATGGCGACATTGTCAAACTCTTTTCCGTTGTCAGTTTGTAGGGCGTGGATGGGGCGACCGAACTGGGTGGAAACATAGGCGTAGAAGGCTGTGAGAGTGGTGGCGACATCGGACTTTTTACGGAGGGGAAACGTCCACACAAAATGAGATAAATCATCAAGAATAACTAGGTAATAAAGAAGACCAGAATTACTCGGGATTGCAGAGGTCCATACATCACTATGAATTAACTCAAAAGGAAAAGACGCAACGGTGGAAGACTGACTAAAAGGAAGACGAACGTGTTTACCAAGACGACATGCTTCGCAACTATGTGAAGACTGTTTAGTAGATAAAAACGAAAAACCCCTCATTATTTTGTGAAGCGTGTTGGCATTGGGATGTCCAAGACGAGCATGCCAAAGATCAACGCCTGCGGAGAGAGCACGAGGTGCGGCGCCGGGGGTGGAAGGCGACATCACCGGATACAAATCGTCGGGGCTCTCACATCGATGGAGGACCATCCGGGTGCGGGCGTCCTTAACAGAAAAACCAAACGCGTCAAATTCAACAGTCATAGAGTTTTCACGAGAAAGAGTTTTAACAGAGACTAAATTCTAAATAAGCTGGGGAGACACAAGGACATTATTAAGAGACAGTGGTTTAGAAGTAGAAGGAAAATTAGCAGAATCAATGTGAGAAATAGGAAGACCGGCGCCGTTACCGACAATGATGCGAGACTCGGTGGAAGTGGGAAAAGAATGAGAAAGGTTACCCGGGTGAGCGGCCATGTGTGACGAGGCGCCCGTGTCCATAAACCAGTTGCCGCCACCGGCGTAAGAGCCAGGTGCGGGCGCGGCGTGGTAGGCCGGGGCGTAGGACGGCGGCGTGGCTGTGAAGGCCGAGGCGTAGGGAGGTGTCGCGGTGAAGTGCGCCTGGTGAGTCGGCGGGCGCGGCACCGGCATGCTGTAGGCGTAGATGACCCCCGTCCATGGGTTGTAGGCGAAGGGGTTGCTGCCGTTGGAGACCGACGACATGACGACACGCGCGCGGGGGCGGCGACGGCGCGGGGTTGGGGAGGGAGGCGCGGCGGTGGCTGCAGGTGCGGCGGCGGCGCGGCGTGAGGAGGAGCACACGCAGCGGCGGCACAAGGGCGGCGGCGCTAGGGTTGGAGGGTGGGGCGGCGCGCGCGGGGAGAGAGGGGCGCGGCGGCTAGGTTAGGAACGATAGGTGTCTGATACCATGTAGAAAGGGATGCAACTCACAATGTATTGATTGGGTGCATATAACGTTACATATATAGGCCACGTTCTCGACTATACAAGGAAGGAGGCTGGCCCAATAATAAATACAAAGATATATATATCGCTATACATAACTACAGAGGATACACACCCAAATATACAAGGATATGTATCTCAACAATGGCAATTGTTGGGAGTGTGTCGGTCGGACATGTCCAAAGAGAGGCTAACCAGTTGCTCATGAGTTGGATCAAAATTCTTATATTAGTAGTAGCTCTTGTAATTGGGTTGATGAGCCCCCTAGTTTTATCCTCGATAAACTCCTCTATGATGTAACTTTGTGTTGAACTTGAGGCAGCAGGTTTCAGATGCACTCTTTTTCTTCCATGGTACCGAATGGGGTTGAAAGGTTTTTAATGAGACGGCCAGCTGACCTAATATATTTTGCTTTAAAAAAATATTAATTACTGTCTAATCCCGCTTCATGCAAAATTTTAGAACAAACATGTTTGATCTGTCGGGTGTGCCTCCACACGGGCACACAAACTTGATTCACGTGTCCCGCATTTAGGGTTTTTTTTGAGGGTGTATTTGTTTAGTTTTTTTTTTTGTTGAGAAAATGGATGTATTTGTTTAGGTGACCGTGCACAACCTTTTTTTTTTCGGTAGCAGCACTGGATGGGCTGGGCCCATCGGACTGGAGTTCTCCAAGGACTCTCTTCCAAATCACGCAACAAAACCACGACGATCACCAGCCCATCACCATATTACTAGCTACTAGCACAATACCCGTGCATTGCAACGGATAGATAAATAATAAATCTTAAAGTAAAATAATATTTTGGTTTTCAGTTTCAATGAAAATAAAATCTCAAAAATGAAGGGCACAAAACAAGACATTTTAGGCATAAGATCAAAATTGGCTATCCAATAGTTCAAACATACATGCGGCTTCATTTTTTTTGGTCGATAGCGAGGGAATCATCAAATCTCAGTCCATATCTCACTAACATACATTATGTTAATGTTTTGTTACTCCCTGCGATCTAATTAATTTTTCGTAGATGTAGGCAAAATTTTGCGTAGATTTTCTAGGTTCTTTAACTAATTTGGATTAGAGGTAGTCTCCGTAATAAATTTCTCTCTCTCTCAAACTCAAACATTTGACACCATAATCTCGATAGAACATAACAATACACATAAAGAAAAAATGATAATCCATACAATAATAGGGATAGCAAATTGATTATCCGTTGTTCATTAACTCCATGAAGGCACAGTCATCGTCCATCCTAGCAGGTGGCAGTGGGCAAGATTGTATTAAAAAAAATCTGAGGAACAGCAAGCAATCTTTCCGTCTCTCAATTTTTCTCGGTCTCACTAAAGCAGATGCAGCTATGAATAACAAAGCTGGCATAAATATTTGTGAAAAGAAAAACGGCAGAAATCAGCAACGCAACAGCCGCAGAAAAAATATCTCTCTCGCTTTGTATCTCCCCCAAGAAGCAGATAGCATCGTCTCATCCCCTCCCCTATCCCCACCGACTTGTCCTGAAGAAACAGCAGCAGCAACGATGTTGTGCACGCATATGGCATCCTGCCCGCTCTTCTTCCTCCCCTCTCTCGACGGGCATCTCCTACGCTCCCTCGTCGCCCTGGACGAGCCCAGGCCAGAGATGTGTTGGCCTCCCACCTTGCCCCGCTGCCCCCAACTCCATCCTGAGACTGCACCAGCGCATGCCCAGGCCGGCGTGACCAGCGCAACGAGCCGACGAACAGCCACACAGCGGCCGCCCTGGCCCCTGGACAGTTGCGAGGCGCGTGGAGGAGCTCTCGGGCGCCATAGGGGCATCGCGATCGAGCGCCACAAAGAGTGCCTAGCCAGCGGGCGGCGCACATATCTCGTTCGAGGCCGTTGGCGCAAACCCTATCAGTTTATCGCATCACTCAGCTTATCCCCGCCGGCTCTGAGATATCCAGGATTCCACCATTGGCGTGTGAGTCTATCCACCCAGCGCAGTGGCTCGGCCGGCGGAGAAGTCTAATGAAGTTTGTCTTGCGGGGATGATTACCAGATTTGTGAGGGGCTTCGTGGAAAAAGTGCTAAGGACGTACGACGCACCGGTCGCATACGAATTTAATAGTAAAGATGCCAAAACATGGGACGAAAACACAAGTCCAATGCAACCCTAATTCCCAATCCCGCCGTGTCCCGCGCGACGAAAGCACGGCAAAGCCTGGCAAAACATGGTGGCGGCGCGTAACACCCCGATCGTAAAAACGCGCTCCCGCCGAGCAAAGCGCGCACGCGCTGACGTCGCCGACCCGCAGAACTGGTACGTACTGTTTCCTGTTCCTCTATCGATCCATCATCGTCCATGAAAAGACATGCGTAGACATATTTCTCCAGTCGATGCCCGAGTCCGACAAAGCAAGATTCCTCGTGGCTTGCAGGAGGGACTGGGCGAACCTAACGGACGGGCCGGCGGCACTCATCGCCGAGGAAGTCCTCGCGGACGACGTCGCTGGCTACCTCCGCTTCCGCTCAGTGTGCCGCTCTTGGCGGCGATGCACCCCGTCTCCGGACGCGCACGACAGCTTGGACGACAGCCGGTTCCACCCCCGCCGGTGGATTATGCTCCCCGAGGTCTTCGCCGGCCGGATCAGTCGCCGCGACTTTCTCAACGTCTCGACCGGGGAGCGCATCCAGGTGGACCTCCCAAAGCTCCGGTACCACTTCGTGATCGGGCCCACCTCCGAAGGCCTCATCCTGCTGTGCCGAAAGCGCACCGGCGAAGTCCGCCTCCTCAACCCGCTCACCAAGCAGCTCACGACCCTCCCGGACGTGACCTCGCTGCTATCTTCGCCGGAGAGCCCGTATAGCAGGTGGAAGTCGAGCACTAGGTTGAGGAAACTGAAGAAACTACAGGCGTTCAACGCCGGCCTCGCCGACAGCTCAACGGTGGCGCTGCACTTCAACGACCATGAGCTAGAGCTAGCCGTCACCAAGCCCAACGCCGAGAGGTGGAGCCGCCGTATGCGATCTAATTCTATTACCGCTCTCCAAGACTCTATCATTACAGCCCTGTCGTTCGGGAACCGCTTCTATTGCCTCACCAGGGAGGGCATCAAGGTGGTCGACGCCGCCCACCCAGGCCAGCCGCCGCAGCTGGTGGGGGTCGAGGTGGACGAAGATTTCCATCGGCTGTCTGGATACTCGAATCTAGTGGACAACGGCGGCGAACTGCTTTTGCTGCGCCCGAGCGGGAGAATAATTACTGAGCCGTACGAGGTGCAGCGGGTCGATCTGGACGCTGGCGAGATGGTGCCCATGCGCGGCCTGCGCGGGCACGCCATCTTCGTCTGCGACAGTGGCGCGGGCTGTGGCCGCACCTTGTCCGTGAACGCCAGGCTCTTCCCATCCATCAAGGCCAATGCAATCTACAGGTGCCGTAGTGACAGGTACGGGAAGGTTGACGGCCGGCCGGGGATCGACGTCTTCCTTGTGCCAGATGATCAATGGATGAAATATAACTTGCTCGCCTCCCCGGGCAGCATTATAGACTATTTATCGCGGTACGTCTGCCGTTCGCGGGATATTGTGGTGCCGGCGCCACGATGTCGCTGTGTCAAGGCTGCTGATGACCCGTGGAAGACGAAGAAGCGGAAGCGAAAGGCCAATCCAAAGGTGATTGGGAACGAGTGGGTCAACTAGTTGGTTTCCACTGCGGCTCCCTTATTCACGACCTCCTCTTCCTCCTTGCTCTGAACTAGATGGACCCGTCTTTTGTTATTGGGGCATTATTTCCCTTGTGGTGCATATGGCATGTTTAATTTAGGCTTGTAGCTGGATGCTGGTATAGGGCTTTTTTTTCTTCACTTAAAAGCGTGAGAAAACACTCTTCCCTTTTTTTTGAGAGAAATCGGCACTTTATTGATCAATCATAATCATTACAAAGTATCTCCTGGATACAAACAGGTGCAGCTAAACGAAAAGAAGCAAAGCCAAACTGTTCTGAACGACGAGCTAAGACATGTGCCGACTCATTGAGAAGACAAGGGACATGAAGAAAAGAGCAAGATGAAAAGAGGCTCGCCATTTTCTTGATGTCCTGGATGATCACCCCTAGGAAAGAGTGATCCATGGTGGTACTCCTGATACGCTGTATCACCGATAGGCAGTCAGATGCCAATCTGATTTTGACAAAATCCTCCTCGCCAGTGAAAACCATAGCACCCTAACAACAATTACTTCTGCGAGTTCTGGCGATGTAACCGCATGAAGTAGCTCACTGCGAGCAGCTGAGCATTCTTCTCTGTGGTTCCTGATTACAACGCCGGATCCCATTCGCTTGGAGGTTTTGAACAAAGCCGCATCCACATTAATATGGACTGTTCCCTCCGGCGGTGGGCTCCATTTCTTCACTGAGGTCTTGGAGTCACGCCTGTGGTCTGGAACAGTACGAAGATGCAGCTCAATCAGTGAGAAAACACTCTTCCCTTTGACCGTTGAATGTGTTGAATTCGGTAGGCATACCTCTTCCTCATGCATCAGATTGTAATACTTGTGCATGTCTGTCTATTACTAAACAGTTAATATGTATACGGGTTGAATAAGTATGAGATCGATCAATAACTCATTTTTAGGCCTTAAAATATCAGAAATAGACTCATCAATATTAAAAATAAAATTTCTTTCAAATGGATACCATGACAGCGTGAAAGACTAAAAATTAGTGTGTTTTCAATTAAAATGACCAACGGTTGTAGACTGCCTACCTACACTGAGATTATTGATCATGATACATGTACATGGTTTTGAGAAGTTTCCATGAGAAAGTGTACCAGACATTCAGGCCCTACAAATACACCACAGGTAGAGAAAACATTTAGTATCATAGTATGTCATATTAGAGCAGTCCAACATATGCATTTCTCGATTATCTAAAGTGCGACGACAAAAATGAAGGCACATTGATCAAGAACAAACCCCTAACTATACACTATTTATCTATTATCAAGAAACTCATTTTGTAGAAACAGAGTGGGCCATTATAAAGCATAATCATGGAAGGGAAAAATAATATGTTGTTTTTATGATGACGCTATGCTTGCAGGGTGGATGCTTTGCAATTGTGCCAAATACTCATTTGTTTCAGGTAAAGTAAACACACTAAGATGCCATCATATATCATGACCAGCATATACACTAACACTAAAAAAAAGCTCCATTCAAATGTAGGTATTTCATGACTTAAATGAAACTAATACAACAGTGAACATAGTGAACATGCAGTGAAACATAACATATATATCACAAAGGCAGTGAACATGCGTTACCGGAAAAATAGAAAACTGAACATGAATAGAAAACTGAGACGGGAGGGAAATTTTAAGTGACCATGCACCAGAAATCTCATTGCCATGTCGGATAGCTTTCGTCGATCAAGAGACATTGCATTAGATTAGATCGCACAAAGGCAAACCTAGGAATTATCAAGAGAATTAAATCGTGATTGTAATCTGACCTTAATTACCTCAACCATGAGATAGTAGGCCTCGGTGAAGCTTCCGGACCACTTGTGCTGCCTCCCCCTTGGTTTTAGTGTGCCAATAACGGTTTAGTGTGCCGATAACAAATATCAATCTTCATTATGTGATAGAGATTAATAAAACAATTGTTTCTACTACAACAATATAAGAACGGAGATAATCTGAAACAGAACACTAAGAAGTCGTTTGAAAGCCAGACTTTCATTTCATTGGTAGCATTTTGAAATGAATACATGTATTCATTTTACTTCTATTGTAATTTCACTTGTTTGGTTGCTACAGGAATTGCAAATGACAGCAGAATTCAATATTGAATTTGTAAATAGCTTCTATAGGGAAACGCAAATGACAGGTCTCAGCTCGGAATCGTGTTTACCCATGGCGTCATTTTGCTGGATTTCCTAAATGAAATGATGACCCAATTCCGTGGCAACCAAACAACCCACCTATGGAATTCCAAAATGAATTCCAGAATTCTAGGCCCAAATGATGGATATCAAACAACATCTAAGTATATTTCACATTAGTAAAAAGGTTGTATATTAACATAGGATGGTCTAAGTCAATGCAATATGTAATTATTTATGTAATATACAAATTTCCTGCAACATATTTGGCTTTGACAAAAACTTACATGAAAAATGGAGGAATATATATGAGTACAAATGTTTCTCGAAAAAAGCTAACAAAACCTGATCTTACATGAACAACATATGTGCTTTCTTTACCTTCACCGTGATCCTAATGTGAAAAAAGGAAAACTGCAGCAAAGAGGGGACACACTTTCAAATTTTTCCTTACGCCATAGTGATTATATTTCATAAATGAGTATCATTTGATAGATAGAACACCCTAGAAAGATACAAACATTGTAGGCTACCATTGCATATCAAATAACAGGAAAAGAGCACACTATGGAGCTTTGACCGCGGCTGGATGAAGGCCATGTTCGCGAATTTCACCGCTCTCTTCGCCGGCTTCCTCCCCTTTCGAGCTTTCGCTGGCATGGCAGCGGTGTTGGAGAACTGATGGCGTTCGCGTCACCGACGATGACATTGTGGGCGGGCGGGAGAAATTATTTTGCAAGGGATGGAGGGAGGGAATGTAAAAATGATGGAAGAAGGCGGTGAAGTTTAAGAGTCAAATATGACTCGGCTGAGCCAATGACAGATGTTGCCCGCGTGATGCCACCTTTTCGCTTGTGTTCGGCACATCCAAGGGATACCTTGTGAGTTAGAAACGATCAACAAACACCGAACTGAAAATTAAACCGCACCAAACGCAAGACGCGTTTGAGAAACACTGTTGGATCGGACACCGAATTTTATCGGGCACCCCCATTTTTATTTGAGGCCGGTTTAAGAAACCCGGCTGGGATGCTCTAAAATTCTGAATCTGTTCAAGCGAGCAGAACATTGCCATCGGATCATGATCAGGCGGAGCTCACGTGCGTGCCGCACGGTGGGCTACCACTACTTACCTGTGATTAGACAGTGCAACCGCGGCAGCATCCCAGGTCCATCTCCCCAACCTGTTTGTCTCGTTTCGGCACCTTGCTGCCTGCCCCCATCCCCCGTCTTTTTCGCTACCCACATTCCCCAACGCCACGCCACTACTAGTGGAGTAGGACTGGTCGCCCTCATGAACTTGTCCTCTTCTTTCCACCTGCTGGCTTTTGGTTCACTGCAACACCGCGAAGCTTTCATATGAATCAATCGCTCGTGGTAGAAAATCAAAGGAATTGTATGAGATCAAACTATGTTGCAATTTAAAAATGGGTCGCCAGCACACCCAGACGCAAACGGACGCGCGGTTAAAATATGTCCGCTGGGCGACGCAAACGGACGCTGCCGACCACTTTTGGGCGTCCGAAATGCGTCGCGCCGCTGGAGATGCCCTAAGGGAAGGGGAAAGTGATAGTAGGAGGTTTAAAATGGCAGACGGTGTGCCTACTGCTAGTATTTTACTGGTCCTGTGGGAAGGGAAGGTGACACTTTGTTGTTGAGCGGTTGAGTTTTTGTTCAGGGTGAGTCGAAGACGGCAGCGCGGTGGCTTTGTATGCCCGCAGTGTCAGGCTGGTACCAAGGTCCTACTTTCCCTTGTCGTTCCTCTCTGGAGTTCTTCTATCCAGCAACTCCATTCTTCACTGCCAAGGTTGAGCTGGTGGTCTCTTCTCGATTTCGTCAACAAAAGGTTTGCGTTCTTGCTTCCTTTGGTTGATCTTTGAAGGTTGCGGTTATTTGGCCCGACCGATCTTGGTTTATCGCTGTTTCGGATTCCAGGTCGACGAACAAGGGGTTGAATCAGGTGGGGGAAATCTTGGGCTACGAAGCGCAAAGATGCTCTGCATCGAAAGGAGGAAAATAGTCCCCTGCCGTCGCATAGAAGTGACCCAGTGCTAAACAGGGCGGTTACCCTCGCTGCACACGAAGTGTTCGTGGAAAGGCCACACAAAGGTGCAGGTTGCAGCTCACCCAACCGTCGCCATCATCACCATGAGAGATTTCGCGTCCTGCCTCAGCCAGAGCGGCGTCCAGGTCGCCCATTCCTCTTCCCCAAGTGGCCAGAGCATGGTGCAGTGCGCCTACTACGCCCTTCTGCGTGGCAAATCTTGCAGGGTCACCGTCTCCTGGACCAAGTTGGCCATGGGGCAGGCTATGGGAATCGCGATGGACGATTCCTCGGGCCGTTGCCTCTGCAAGACAGAGATAAAGCCATGGCTGTCTGCGAAGAGGAAAGGCTCCAAGGCCGTGGAGGTGGACGGGGGCGCCCTGGACATCATCTGGGACATGTCTTGCGCAAAGTTTGCGGCCGGGCCAGAACCAATTGAAGGTTTCTACGTTGCTCTGATCTTTGATCTTGAAGCCATCCTTGTGCTCGGGGACATGCGCACGCTGGGAGATCACAAGGTGTCTTTGGACGCTTTACCTTATAGTCCAGTCATGGTAGCCAGGAAGGAACATGTTTACGGGAAGAAGGTGTATTCGTCGAAGGCTAGATTCTTGGATGTTGGCCAGCTTCATCATATCACTGTAGAGTGTGACACATCAGGGGTGAAGGATCCAAGCTTGGAGATCAGGATCGGAAGGAAGAGAGTATTGCAGGTGAAGAGGCTTGCATGGAAGTTCAGAGGAAACCAGACTATTTATGTCGATGGACTACCGGTAGAGGTACTCTGGGATGTGCATGACTGGCTATTTGGTTCGTCGAATGGATGTGGGGTGTTTTTGTTTCAGTCAGGGCAATCCTTGGAGAAATTTTTGTTAAGGTCATGCTCACAGGACGAAACAGAGCATCCATCTCATCGGTTTGGTTTCACTTTGATGCTTCATGCATGCAAGGTTGAGTAGGGGGGATATGATGACAGTTCTGTTTTTCTGACTACTCTGCTACCAAATGAGTGAATCCTACCAGTAGAAATATAGGAGTAGGATCTAGCAAGTTAACCAAACCTTGCCCAAGTACTTCAGGTTTCTTATTTTTCTTGTTCTAGCTAGTTCTTAGTGTGGTTAGCAAGTTCAGGTCTATCGAATCCATGTAATTTTGGTATATCAAGAGAGGTATTAGATAGACTGCCATATTCTCGTTCTCCATTTTTTTTAAAATCTTTTCTTGTATAGAAATCTGAAAAAGTTTATAATAGAGCAACATTTCTACATCATTCTAATACAAGTTTCTCAGACATCACACATCCACACTATGTAGATGCAAACAGATAGTCAACCAAAAGAAAAAGAACAAACAAGAGAAACTAATCTTCAGAAAAACGCCCGGTACACTTCCCACCCTCATGCAAGGCCGAAATGCAAAGTCCTCGATGAAGACTATAAATTGGCAACGACATAGCGGCGCCCAGCCTCGAGCTCTACTGAAGATTTGCCGAACAATCATCTTCACAAGATCACCCCTTGTACTCTGTCTTTGTATATTCTTATTGAGGCAATGCAGTGGAAGTGTTGACTTGGAATCAGCTTCCATATGTTTGCTAGTAAGCTAACATTAGCAAACCTGATAGTGAACAAGTTTCATTTGATAACCACGCAACTCCGACCATTCTGCACATTTACCCTCTCATTGGGCTACACCATTGGACAAATATGCTAATGATCCATAATAGTTAGGGAATTGGCCCCAATTGTGGAAAGTGGGAAGTGAACTAAAAGGTCCAGAACAAGTAAACGGATTGCCGGTTGAAAATTTGGAAGGTGGGTCTGTATCTGCCAATGTCCTATGATTTTCTCTACTACTACAGTTTAGGATGATTCTCAAATATTCTCAGAAGACTGAGTCTGATTACAGAACTTTTAATACGGCAGTTTCTCTAGCACAATATCATGCACTGAGAACTGCAAAGTTGCAACACGGCAGCATAGATAATGTTAAAGCAATCAACACAATCATGACTACCACATTTGCTTCAGCCATTTTTTTAGATAAATACACTTGGTGCATTTGGTGTAGTATATACCCCCTTATAAATACATATTTCCTGAATAATAGCTAGTTGTTTTTAAATTGGTGCACAGTCACTTTTTCCTCCGTTGGATCTTTTTCAGTCTCAAGAATCTCAGCGATGTCTCAGCCTCCCCTCAGGGTCTCGGTCTCATTTTATATGACCTCTTTCTTGAATTTTTGTCCCTTTGATGAATTTGGTTTTAGTCTGAGCATTCTTTCTTCTTCCCTCTGGCTCCGAAGACGAGGGGGAATAGGCAGAAGCTCCCATGGTGGCTAGGTCTCCACTGACCTGCAGCCAGCGCGACCGTTGACGGAGAGAGCGGCGACCCCGCAGCCTGCGCGACCTGTGGCAGAGAGAGTGGCCATTCACCATCGTGGAAGGCATGGCCACTGCTGGCATGACGGGTACTCCTCTTACTGTGTTGCTTTGTGTTCTGATTTAATTTTCTATTTAGCTCGTCCGAGTGATGGCTTGGTTAGGGTGATATCGCCGGTGGCACGGTCGTCGCGATATCTGCTAAGTGGAGGTTTCCGTAGTTGTGGATCTTGAATTTTGGGTTTAGTGATTTCATCCTCATTCGTTTCCGCCGTAGCTTGAACGATTTAGTTTTGTGCTCAGTATGAGTTTTTTATGTATGGTACTGCCAGATATTTTGATTGATGATTTTGAGTGAGTGACAAGGTTCTAACTTGTCAATGCTTACAGATTGTAGACTAGGGTTTCGCGGAAAGTAGATGGCAAGTAGATCTCGAAGGTTTCAGCTGAAAAGGTGCTCAACTGCTAAAAAACTAGAATTTGTGTTGACAATGAATCGATACTTTCTTTCTCCCTCGGCTCTCCCTTATATAGGAGGTGGAGCCGAGGCTTTCGTATCGTACAAGTTACAAAATAGCGAGAGCCTCTTTCAGTTCGTCCCGTACAGTTACAAATCTCTTTATTCCTAATCTATCTCCATCTTCCATATCGACGCTTTATTGGACTTCCGGACTTTATAATCTTCGGGTCATGGGTCTTCAGTAATCCCCGGGTACCTTCTTCGGCAGGCCCATTCGGGATGCCTATATCAGTAGCCCCCGAGATTTTGCTTGAATCGTAGAGTCGAGTAAAATCTCCGCCGTACAACTAATCCATAAATTTTTCGGATTATTGCAACAATTTATTCGGAACATACATGTTTTGTACATGGATAATGGTAAATTGGGCAGGTACCAGTTAACTGCTCTCGTGGCAAACCCGAAAAACATACTTCAAGGTCAAGTCTCTGGACATGACCCCGGGATACTGGCGTAATTCGACATGTGCCGCTTCAGGACTTACTCATAAGCCGAATTCCAGTCATATTTATAAGATCCATAGCGCGTCCGCTAGGCTTTTTTCGCATCTGTTGATACGGATAAAGTAGCAGAGCGCATTCGGGTGCGGTACCACGCCACACAGGACAGAACCTGGGGACTTACCTTCGTAAAGTATTACGGCATCCAGAGGTTTTACCGCGGTGGACGCGCTCTGGGAATATATTGTCGAGTACCTTTATCGGCTGTTGGAATTGCCAATTTTCTCGAGTCACTTAACGATAATATCTTGTTCTCCCAATGGGAGTACATGACGAGTTATATGTAACTCGAAGATGTACGACGATAATTGTTCGCCTTATATTTCACCTTGTCATTCCCTTCCTCCGCATATTTTATCGGGTGCGCGACCAGCGCTCCCGATGGGAGTAGCCCCCGAGGCTACATCCAAGTATTTACACTTGGGTGTAGGCTCAACTTGCATTGCTCCTTCACTTCTTATTTTGAAATCAGACCTGCTGCTTACTTTCTTTATTTCATCGGGTGTGCGATCAGCGCTCCCGATGGGAGTATCCCCCGAGGCTACAGTCGAGTATTTATACTTGGCTGTAGGCTCAAATTGTGTTACTTTTGAACAACTCTATGTTTTTGTCCTATGCATTATCCTCTTATCAGAAGTATAGACAATACTTCTGATAAGAGTAGCCCCCGAGCATATGAGAAAATGCTTGTATTTGATCATAGGCTCTCGACATTTCTTTGTTGGAAAACTCGAAATTTCCCATACGCTATCTTTGATGATGCTACTCGAAGTTTTTCTTCTTACGACCTCATTGCTGACGATGGCCACGATCACCTCCTTGGGAAACCACGGCTCCTGTCACCTCACTGAGACGTGGGTCCAAAGTTCTGCGCCGTCGACACGTTGCGCAAGTGGGGGACACGTCCTCCGTAATTTCCGGCACGCGCGCAGTAACTTCCGTCCAGTAACTTCAGACTGAAAAGACCATTCTACCCCTTTGGACACGCGTAAGGCTAAAAATGCTTCTCCTCCTCATCCAACGGCGCGGTGGATCAACTCCTTGCTATAAATTTACCTCATCGTCCTCATTCATCCCCTTCGCCGCGCCGCACATCTGCCTCTTCTCTCTCACGCTCTACCATTACCGTCCTCAAGCTCTTCGCGCTCACACTCTCGCTCATCCCATATCTCCACCAAAGCACTTCTCCATGCCGCCGCGCACGAAGCTAACGAGGCACACAGCTCCGGGCACCAACGCCTCGATGGACAAAGCTGAGATCTCTGGATGGGAGCGATCCAAGATCTTGAACCAGGACCAGAAGACGCTCAAGAAGCTTGGCCTGCTGAAGAAGCAAGACTCGCTGATCTTTCCTGGCGACGAAAGCTTCCCGCGTCCTCCTATCAGATATCAGGTAACTTTCATTGACCACCTCATTCGCGGCCTCTCCACCCCTATCCACGAATTCCTTTGTGGTCTTCTCTTTGTCTACGGGATCCAGCTACACCAGCTGACCCCGAACTCCATCCTCCATATCTCTATTTTTATTACTTTGTGCGAGTGCTTCCTCGGCACCCATCCTCATTGGGGCATGTCGAAGCGCATTTTCTACCTCCGGCGCAACAACTCCCGCAACGTCGTCTACAATGTGGGCGACGTTTGCATCTGCGTCCGACCCGACGTTGACTACTTTGACGTCAAATTCCCCGACTCCGTCCAAGGGTGGCGCAAAAGATGGTTGTACATCCAGGACGAGTACGAAAACTCCCATGAGTATGGCATCGCTCCATTTGAAGCTGCTGAAGAAATTCTCAGGCGCCGATCTTGGGACGCAGAGGCCACTGCTGAAGAAAAGACGGCTACTGAAGCCCTGATGAAGCGCATCCATCAACTCCAGAACACTCACGGAGAGGAACTCTTGGGTGCTCAGATAACTGCTTATTTCATTAGGATCAGGGTGCAGCCACTGCAGGCTCGCAAAAACCCCCTTTGGATGTACTCTGGAGAGAAAGATGTTGATCGCTTGTCCAAGGATCTCTCTGTGAAGGACTTGGAGAAACTCATCCGATGTTTTTCCTCCTTGAGCAAGAAACACGAGGTTCCATCCTCTTGCCGCGTCGAGCCATACAGTGGTAGCCACGCTATTCCCGAAGTAAGTAGCCTTTCTTCGAATTGTTCTGCTATTTTTCGACTGCTTCCTTATTTTCCTTGTGTATTCACCTTAGTCTTGCTTTTGCATTTTACAGGGCCAGCAAATTCTATACTCTCTCCCCCCTTCCTGAAGGTGGAGAGGTGGATGAGCGAGCCGTTGTCACCGATGACTCGCAAGAAACCTCTCGTCCTGAGAGTGAAGCCGCGGGATCTCAGAAATCCGCGGCGTCCTCCGAAAAAGAGACTGAGTCAAAATGTTCTGACTCTGGCCGCTCCGTCTCTCCTCCTCCCGCCATTTCTCCCGGTTGCAAAAGGAAGAGAGATGATGTCGAAGATTTCGGCACCTCCAAGCCTACTGAGTCGGATGCCGAAGAAACTTCGCCTGAAGAAGAGGGTGCCTTTGACCCTTACGATGACGCTGGCTCCGTTAGCTCGTGAGTTACTTTGTTTTTGTTTTTTGTCCAACTCCTTTTTCTTAGGAATGCTTATTTTTCTGTATTAGCAACTCAGAAGAGGAAGGAGAAAAAGAAGAACCCGCGGTCCATGGCACGACTCCTACGAGCACATCCAACACTATGGTTCTTTGTGAAGAACACCACACTGCTGCGGAATCTTCGCCTCCCCCTCAACAGAACACGGAAACTTCGACTCCTTTGGCCAGCCCCCGAGCACCTGCGCCGAAGAAAGCAAAGACTGGGGCTGAAGACATTCATGAAATTGTCGCGGGGAGTTCGTCGACTCCTTTGTTTGACGACGTAAGTCCATTTTCCTTGGTTTGATATTGAGTGTTGATTGTCTAGATTTCCTTTTGTGCCGATCTTTGTTGACTTTACCCGAGTTTGTACCTTCCTGAATTGCTTTCCAACGCTGCTTTTTAACAGCCTCTGATGAAGCATTTCATCAGTCTTGGTTCCAAGTCTATTAAGTTCTGTGATGAGGCCGACGCTTTGAAATGTAAAGCCGCTTTGTTTTTGATGACTCGCTTTTTCGCCACACCTATTTTTTGTCTTCTGATAATGAATGTTTACCATTGACTATTTTTTCAGATGCGCTTCTCCGAGCCGAAGAACGCGATGATGCTCTTGCAGCTAAGCTGGAGCTCAGCGAAAAAGCTGAAGCATATGCCGCTGCTGTTGAGGACCTCCGCCAGCGGCTCCAAAGCTGCTGAGAATGCTTTGAGCGACAAGATTGCTCAACAAATCGAGCGTGAGAATGCCATAGCAGATCGGTTCGACACCCAGAATCGGAGATTCGTTAGTAAGTTTTTTCCTTCACCTATCTTTGTGCTTATCTTGATTTGCTTCTCTGAATATTGATGAACCCATGTTTTGCTCCAGCAGGAAGGATGGGTGAAGAATGTACCTTGCACGAAGAGGTCGATGATCAACTTCTCGACACTCTTTCAATCCTTGAGTTACAAGGCGATCTGGCGTGCACCAATATTTCCAATGCCCGAGCTGCGTTCAAGCGCCTCTTCCCCCATTTCTTTTCCAAACAAACATAGCCGGAGATTTTCTCTAAGCTTGTCCAGCGTTTTCTGGGCCAGGACGATCCTGCATTGGCTTATCGGCAGGATAACTTGAAGATTGGAGTCGAGGGAACCATCGCTTGGGTTTCCCACTGCCAGCAGGACGTCGACTTGATGAAGGTTGGCAGTCCCAAAGGGATGAACAAGGAAAACTGGAAAGCTTTGGTGAAGGACGCCAAGCCCCACTCGAAGAAAATCCTCGCCTTCCTGAGCCCGAAATCTGCTGCATCTCCTAGCACTGCCAAGACGGAGGTCAAGTAGACCACCCTGTCTCTTTTTTCTTTTCTTTTGTAATTGTCGCTCTTGTTGTGACTTGCGACGATTCCTATCGGCTCAGTAGGAGTCCACTTTTGTAAGGATCCTCCCTTATGTAAATGTCTTAACTATCAATGAAAAAGCGTTCCCTGCCGAATGATTGATTTCGATTTTTCTTTCTTCCAGTTGGTTTTTGACAACTATACCGAGGCTGCTGGACCTTCTGGTACTTCGCCCGCTGCATCTCATTCGAGAAGAACTCATGCCGATGTTTCCTTAGACGATTCATCGTGTGCTGATTCTCTCCAAGAATTATCTGAACTTCGACAGCAGCTCCACGCGATGAAACGACAAGCCGTGATTGTTATGGATCAGTCTCGCAAATCTTCGGATCGCGAGCGAGCTACACTTCAACAGGCACATGAAGCTCTGCAACTAAAGGAATCTGCTAATGCTGAAGCTTTGCGTGCCACCAAACGCGAAGAATACATACTTGACCTTATAACTGATGCAAGTCTGGATATGGCGGGTATTGCTCCACTTGTTCTCCCTTCTTTCGTTTTACGCTCTTCATATTTGTTCTTCACGTCTTGTTGTTTCCTTTACCGTACATAGGTTCCTTCGTGGACACTGTTGCCGAAGACCAATGTGTTGATGCAAGAGCCGAAATTCTTCTTCGACTTGCTCGAAAAACGATATTGACTTCTGGGATGACACAGGCCATGGTGTACAATTCTATGTTTCCTCGGAATCCTCATCCTGTGAATCTTCCTGATTTGATGAAAAAATTCAAGAATGTCCATCGAATTCATGACTTTGTGAAGGCTTAGCTGATGGCCAGCGCCAGGTTTGCTTTGATCTGGCTGAAAATTTGCCACCCAAAGCTAGATCTGAACAATGTTATCGATGTCTGCTACTCCAATTTGAAACAAATGAGAAAAACGTCGACAAGCTTAACGATGCGGTCACACCCGTTGCTGAAAAGATGATTGAAGAGCTTCTAAGGGTGGACGCTGCTTTCTTCCAAGAATACCATTATGCTGATGCCCTGGATGCTCCTGCTGAGGGTGAAAAAGTGATTATAGATGACTTGATATAGATATTCATCTTGTTTTTCTTCTGTCGTGTTTGATCTGAGCCAGAGTGTAAAGTTTGTATATTGCGAGTCATATATATATATTGCATATGTTGCGAAACTTATGTAAAGTTAAAGTAGTATGCACCTTTTTTTTCTCGAGTCCCTGAATGACCCTGTTTGTCGTGACTATATTTTGTTCCTGAGGTTTATTATGAAACCAAGGCTTTGTATTTTGCGAGTGTCGAATATACTGGAAATTTGTCGGGTACGAGCCCCCGAGCCTTGTTTGTGCGTAAAGGTCATAAGCAATCACTATTTTTTATTTCATACTATATTGCAGCTTCGCAAGCCCGCCTCATTAAAAACCTTTCAGCCCCACTCGATGCCCTGAAAGGAAAAGAGTGCGTCTGAAAACATGCGAGCTCTTCAGATACAATGTATGTTTACAGAGGTTATATTCCCTGGTCTTCTAGGCGTAGAACCGCCATAGCTGAGCCACGTTCCACGGGTTTCCTTCTTCCTTGCCCAATTTTTTGTCCTTTAATCTGTAGGCTCCTCCTGGGATAACTTCAGTAACTATGTATGGACCTATCCATGGAGACTCGAATTTTTCATGGCTATCTTGGGTGATCCGAAGAACCAGGTCGCCAACTTGAAATGACCTTGGTCACAAGCGTCGACTATGGTAGTTTTTCAGGTTCTATTGATACGTGGTGACTCTGGATAGCACCTCATCCCTAGCTTCGTTGAGTGCATCAACATCGTCCTGTAGCGCCTTCCTTGAAGTTTCTTCATCATATTCTACAACTCTCGGAGAGTTATGCTCTATTTCTATCGGGAGCACCACCTCGGCTCCGTGGACCAAAAAGAACGGAGTTTCTTGCGTTGCTGTGTTGGGTGTTGTTCGTATGCTCCATAGCACGCTAGGCAACTCATCGATCCAGGTGTGTCGTGCTTTCTCCAATGGTGTTAACAGGCGCTTCTTGATGCCGTTGCAAATGATGCCGTTTGCTTTTTCGACTTGGCCATTGGTTTACGGGTGTGCCACCGACGCAAACTGTAGTTTGATGCCTACCTCGTCACAGTATTCCTTGAATTCCCAGGAGGTAAAATTGCTGCCATTGTCCGTGACTATGCTGTTGGGGACACTTAAACCGAAAAACAATGCCCTTGATAAAGCTCACCGCCGATGTTCCATCTGCCGAAGTTACTGGTACTGCTTCGATCCACTTGGTAAACTTGTCGACAGCCACTAGTAAATATACGTGCCCTCCTGGCCAGGACATGTGTAGTTTTCCCACCATATCGAGCCCCCATTGTGCCAACGGCCAAGCCAATGGTATCGGCATCTGCTCTGCTGCCGGAGAATGAGGTTTTGCCGCAAATCTCTGGCACGCATTGCAGGTGCGTACTATGTATTTTGCATCTTCTATTGCTGTTAGCCAATAAAAACCTGCCCTGCAAACTTTGGCTGCTATTGCTCGACTGCTTGCGTGGTGGCCGCATATTCCTTCGTGTACATCCTTCAGTATAACTCTTCCTTCCTCGGGTGTGACGCGCCTTTGCAATACTCCTGATATGCTTCATTTATATAGCTCTCCCTTGACCACGGTGAAAGCTTTGGATCGTCGGATGACTCGCCTTGCTTCGACCGGATCTTTGGATATCTCTTTCTTTGTGATGTACGCCAAGTAAACCTGCATCCAGGGGACCTGTATCATCATAACTTCCTCTGGTTCATCCTCATCTTCTGATGCATTGGCCTCTGAGACTGCTGGAGCCCCCGAGTCTTTCTTGGGTTTCTCCTTTTTCTTCGGCTGCTTCGGTATTCTCTTCGCCTTAGTTGACCTCTCACTTATTTCCTCCCAGAATACGACAGGTGGTATTTTTAAGCACTGCGACCCGATGTTTGCCAAAACGTCGGCTTCATCGTTGATGAGTCTGCTCATGTGATTAACTTCACAGCCTTCGAAGAGTTTTTCGAGTTCATTGTACACCTCCTTGTATGCTATCATGCTATCATTGACTGCGTCGCACCTGTTCATCACCTGCTGCGCTACCAGCTGAGAGTCGCCGAAGATTTTTAGGCGAGTGGCACCGCACGCCTTTGCCATCTTCATCCCGTGTATTAATGCTTCATATTCTGCCTCGTTATTGGACGCATTGGGGAACGTCACACGCAATATGTATTTCATTTTGTTGCCTTGGGGTGACACAAGTATCACGCCTGCTCCAGCTCCTTCTAATCTCTTGGACCCGTCGAAGTTCATATGCCAGGTACTCGATAAATCTGGAGGTCCTGTAGTTTGCAGCTCCATCCACTCTGCGACGAAATCTGGTAGAATTTGCGACTTTATTGCCTTTCTTTTTTCATAAGTGATGTCCCGAGGGGAAATATCTATTCCCCAAAAGGAGACACGTCCTGTAGCTTCTGGATTGTTTAGGATGTTTGAGAGAGGTGCTTCGTTGACCACTACTATCGGGTGTGCCGAAAAATAGTGTCGCAGCTTTCTTGCTGTCGTAAATACTCCATATGCTAGTTTCTGATACTGCGGGTAATGCTGCTTGGATGGCGATAATACTTCGCTGATGAAGTATACCGGCCGCTGAACTCCATGAATTTTCCCTTCTTCTTCTCTTTCCACCACGAGGACTGTGCTGACCACCTGAGGTGTGGCCACGATATATAGCAAGAGAGGTTCTTTTTTCCTTCGGAGCGACCAGTATTGGAGGTGGCGAGATTTTTCGCTTGAGATACTCAAAGGCCTTGTCTGCTTCTTCATTCCACTCGAACTTCTCCCCTTGCTTGATCAGCGCGTAGAACGGCAGCGCTTTTTCTCCCAACCCGGCGACAAATCTGCTCAAGGCTACGACTCGTCCAGTTAGCTGTTGTATTTCTTTGAGCTTGGTTGGTTTTCTCATCGTCACGATGGCTTTAATTTTCTCCGGGTTGGCATCGATCCCCCTTGCTGACACCAGGTACCCGCAGGAACACCAAAGGAACATTTTGTCGGGTTCAGCTTGAGGCGAAACTTTTCGAGGATATCGAAGGTCTCCTTGAGATCATCGATCAAGGATGATCCTTGCTTTGTTTTTATGATGACGTCGTCGATGTATACTTGGACGTTTTTGCCAATCTGTGTGGCGAGGCACTTCTGCATCATCCGCTGATAAGTGGCTCCCGCGTTTTTCAACCCGAAGGGCATTGTTTTGTAGCACAATACGTCGTAAGGGGTTATGAAAGCTGTTTTGACTTCATCTTCTTCTTTTAAGCGGATCTGATTGTAACCGGAATACGCGTCCAGGAAGGAAAGACGTTCACAACCCGCTGTGGAGTCGATAATTTGATCGATCCTCGGGAGGGGTGATGCGCGTAGATGGCACGTCCGTTGGGAACCCCAAGAGGAAGGTGTGATGCACACAGCAGCAAGTTTTCCCTCAGTAAGAAACCAAGGTTATCGAACCAGTAGGAGCCAAGAAGCACGTTGAAGGTTGTTGGTGGCAGAGTGTAGTGCGGCACAACACCAGGGATTCCGGCGCCAACGTGGAACCTGCACAACACAATCACGTAACTTTGCCCCAACGTAATGGTGAGGTTGTCAATCTCACCGACTTGCTGTAAACAAAGGATTAGATGTATAGTGTGGATGATGATGTTTGTTTGCGAAGAACAAGTAAAGAACAATTGCGAGTAGATTGTATTTCAGATGTAAAGAATAGGACCGGGGTCCACAGTTCACTAGTGGTGTCTCTCCCATAAGATAAACAGGATGTTGGGTGAACAAATTACGGTTGGGCAATTGACAAATAAAGAAGGCATAACAATGCACATACATATATCATGATGAGTACTATGATATTTAATCGTGGGCATTACGACAAAGTACATAGACCGCTATCCAAGCATGCATCTATGCCTAAAAAGTCCACCTTCGAGTTATCATCCGAACCCCCTCCAAGTATTAAGTTGCAAACAACGGACAATTGCATTAAGTATGGTGCGTAATGTAATCAATACAAATATCCTTAGACAAAGCATCGATGTTTTATCCCTAGTGGCAACAAGACATCCACAACCTTAGAATTTTCCGTCACTCGTCCCGCATTTAATGGAGGCATGAACCCACTATCGAGCATAAATACTCCCTCTTGGAGTCACAAGTATCAACTTGGCCAGAGCCTCTACTAGCAACGGAGAGCATGCAAGAAAATAAATAACATATATGATATATTGATAATCAACTTGACATAGTATTCAATATTCATCGGATCCCAACAAACACAACATGAAGGATTACAAATAGATGATCTTGATCATGATAGGCAGCTCACAAGATCTAACATGATAGCACAATGAGGAGAAGACAACCATCTAGCTACTGCTATGGACCCATAGTCCAAGGGTGGACTACTCACACATCGATCCGGAGGCGATCATGGCGATGAAGAGACCTCCGGAGATGATTCCCCTCTCCGGCAGGGTGCTCGGAGGCGATCTCCCGAATCCCCCGAGATGGGATTGGCGGCGGCGGCGTCTCTGGAAGGTTTTCCGTATCGTGGCTCTCGGTACTGGGGGTTTCGCGACGAAGACCTTAAGTAGGCGGAAGGGCAGGTCAAGGGGCGTCACGGGGGCCCCACACAACAGGCTGGCGCGGCCAGGGCCCAGGCCGCGCCGCCTTGTTGTGTCGTCTCCCCGTGGCCCCACTTCGTTTCCTCTCCGGTCTTCTGGAAGCTTCGTGCAAAAATAGGACCCTGGGCGTTGATTTCGTCCAATTCCGAGAATATTTACTTACTAGGATTTCTGAAACCAAAAACAGCAGTAAAACAAAGAATCGGCTCTTCGGCATCTCATCAATAGGCTAGTGCCGGAAAATGCATAATAATGACATATAATGTGTATAAAACATGTGAGTATCATCATAAAAGTAGCATGGAACATAAGAAATTATAGATACGTTTGGGACGTATCAAGGGGAAAGTGATCCTTTGGACAATGTTTATTGAGACACGTGAAGTTGACGCACATGCGAAGGACATCAGTGTTTTTCTTCTGGACCAACAGTGGGTTAGCGACCCATGTGGCCTCGGTGTGCAGTTCCTTGATGAAATTTTCTTCTCTGAGTCGATTAATCTCAGACAGCATGGCTTTGCGGTTTGGCTCAGAAAAATGCCGCAAAGGTTGTCGAATTGGTCTAGCTCTTGGATCCAGATTGAGGGGGTGCTCGGCAAGTTCCCTGGGTACTCCTGGAATGTCAGCTGGACACCATGCGAAGATTTCCCAGCGCTCACGGAGGAACTCGACAAGCGCGCTTTCCTATGCGCTATCCATGTTTGTTGCGATAGCTTTCGTTTTCTTGGGATCTGTCGGGTGTATCTGCACTTCCTTGGAGTTCTTGGAGGTGTCGAAAGTTTGCTCCTTGAGTGGCCTCATTCCATCAGGTAGCACATCGTAGTCAGTTGTTAACTTTGACGCTTCATACTCCGCCTGCATCCCGAAGGTTTCTCACAGCTTATGGAAATCCTTGTCGCATTTATCTGCCAAAGCAAAGCTCCCCTTCACCGTGATTGGGTCATTGGGTCCAGGGATTCTCCATAACAAGTATGTATAGTGTGGCACCGCCATGAATCTAGCATACGCGGGTCGTCCCAGTAGAGCGTGATATTGTGATGGAAAATCTATAACTTTGAACTCTAACTTCTCTCTCCTGTAATTCTCTCGAGTTCTGAACTGAACGTCGAGTAAGATCTTTCCCAGTGGATAGTTCGGCTTCTCAGGTGTGATACCATGGAAGCGCGTGTCCGTTGGTGTCAGATTTTCCAGAGATATATTCATCTTCCTTAATGTATCTGCGTACATGAGGTTCAAGCTACTTCCTCCATCTATGAATACCCGCGAGACCTCGAATCTCGCAATCACCGCTGGTAAAATCATAGATGATTGTCCTGGCCGTGGAACTTGAGGCGGATGGTCCGCTTGAGTGAACCCGATGTTATGTGCCGACCAATTCAAATAATCGATCGTTGGTAGAGGCATTTTCTCTGACATGTATACCTGTCGTGAAATTATCTTTGCGCCCTATTCGAGGGTCTGCCTTTCTGAATCATCGACACTGCTCCCGTTGTGTCAATGTAAGGTCCATTGTTGGCTGGAGCTGCTGCCAATTGCAACTGATGTTGGTTTGCGCTAGTTATTGCGGGTGGAGGTGGCAAGTGTACTTCACTGCTTGTCCCCTATACATGCTCCATGCTCGATGCTTGAGCATTGGCGTGTCCCGCATATCTATGCAGAGGTTGGAAAGTTCGGCAGCCCTTCTGAAGAGGACCTAACTGTCTTTTTCCATCATTATCGAGATAGAAGTGCATCTGGCATGGTCCGTTAAGAAGATCTTCGGGTGATATATTGTATGGCCTCTGAAACCTTGGTCGATTGTTTTGCCTGCTAGAGCTTGGTGCATCCCTATGATCACTGCGCTGCTCGCTGCTTCTCTGGCAGTCCTCCCGATGATTTCCTCCACTACTTGGCTAGGACCATCGTAATCTGAGTACTGGCAAGAATATCGTCGCCTATTTTGATCATTGTTTCTATTGCGATCCTCCTCGGGTGATCTATACCGTTTATTTTGCACGTCATCTTCTCCATCTGCCCAACGATTCGCTATATCCATAAGCTCTGCTATTATCCTCGGGTTGGATCTACCCAAGTCCTCGATTAAATCTTTCCTTTGGATTCCCGCGACAAATGCATCTATTGCTCTTTCGTCGGATACGTTTTCTGCCTAGTTTTTTATGATGTTCCATCGCTGGATGTACGTCCTCATTGGCTTGCCATACTTTTGCTTGAGGCCCTTAACTGATCGGATTTTTTTTACGAACAAGTCTTCGAAGGTTTCCCAGCTGTCGATGGATCCTACTGGTAACTTCTTTATCCATGATCTTGCGGCTCCGCTAAGATAAACCTGGATTCTCTGCATAGCCGTTGCTCTTGTACCACCCAACAATTTCACTATTTCCAGGTAGTCGATTAACCAGTCCTCTGGTTCTTGCAAACCGTCGAACTTTTTATAACTATCAGGCAACTTGAAGCCAGAAGGAACCCGCGTTATGCGAACTCGTCGAGTAAAGCAGGGGAGTCCACACATATCTTCTTCGTCGACTTCTGGCGAGTGTCGCCTGGATCTATTTTCACGTGCTTGATACGTCTCAAACGTATCTATAATTTCTTATGTTCCATGCTAGTTTTATGACAATACTCACATGTTTTATACACACTTTACATCATTATTATGCATTTTCCGGCACTAACCTATTAACGAGATGCCGAAGAGCCAGTTGCTGTTTTCTGCTGTTTTTTGTTTCAGAAATCCTACCAAGGAAATATTCTCGGAATTGGACGAAATCAACGCCTAGGGTCTTATTTTTCCACGGAGCTTCCAGAAGACCGAAGAGCATACGAAGTGGGGCCACGAGTGGCCGTAACCATAGGGCGGTGCGGCCAGCATGGGGCCCGCGCCGGCCTATGGTGTGGGGCCTCGCGCCGCCTCCAACTCGCCCTTCCGCCTACTTATACTCTCCGTCGCGAAAACCCTATTACCGAGAGCCACGATACGGAAAAAGTTCCGCAGACGCCGCCGCCGCCAATCCCATCTCGGGGGATTCGGGAGATCGCCTCCGGCACCATGCCGGAGAGGGGAATCATCTCCCGGAGGACTCTACATCACCATGATCGCCTCCGGACTGATGTGTGAGTAGTTCATCCTTGGACTATGGGTACATAGCAGTAGCTAGATGGCTGTCTTCTCCTCATTGTGCTATTGATGACCCACAAGTATAGGGGGTGTATCGTAGTATCTTCGATAAGTAAGAATGTCGATCCCAACGAGGAGCAGAAGGTGTTGACAAGCAGTTTCGATGAAGGATTCACTGTAAATGCTCACAGACAAGTATTCAGGTGTTGCGGTCAGAAACCCACCGGCGAGCAGCGACGGGCAACACGGTAGAGCCGGGAGGCTCCCAAGACTGCGGCTGGCCCTGGTCCCTCCGAGCGACGGCCCGCAAAGACTCGGCACGCACGTCCGATGCTCGGTGCAGGGCGTGCCACCCGACCTATACCTGGTCGGGAAGGTGTTGGATGTGCCTCGCTTAGTTTCCTGCATGGCATACACGTAAACATTAAATACGAGCCTCGATCGGCTCTCGAGTTGTCTCGTGAATCGGCTCAAGGAGCCGATCCACCCATGATTCGTACGAGGTGCACGAATATATGGTGGTCCTGCTTGATCAAAATAAAGCTAAAACGACCTACTACGATTTAGGGTTTTCACCACATAATCGGAACATCCTACTCGTGATTGAGCTCGGCGGCCACGCACGGTGATCGTAAACCGACCCTAGACAAGGCCTAAAAACCAACATGAAGTTGATCCCCGGAACATCCTGTCTAGGGCTAGCAAACTACACCCTACGCGTCACTGGATCCTTCAACCCGTTTGTAAGGCCTAACTATGCAGATATTAAACTAATCCTTGAAGAACAAGGAGCAATCATAACGGATCAGATCTACTAAATAATGATCAAGTGGGGTGCTGCCCTTACACCTAAGATAGGTGTAAGGGCGGCTAGACGTCTAAGGGTTGCACGACGACAGCATATGATACGATGAACAATGCTAACCCTAACACATCTATGATAACTACGTTGCTCGCCATCAACAAGGCTTCGAGCACGAGCAACGCATGAACGACGAATAAACGTGTATCGCCTAGATCGCAAGATGCGATCTAGGCAGCATGATGCTTACCCGGAAGAAACCCTCGAGACAAGGGGGTTGGCGATGCGCCTAGATTGGTTTGTGGTGAACGTGATTGTTGTTTATTTCATAAACCCTAGATACATATTTATAGTCCGTAGACTTTCTAACGTGGGAATAATCCCAACCGTGCACGAGCCAAACTCTATCTAACCGACACGTATCCTACTAGGTTACAGATACACGGGCAAACTAGCCCAAACTTTGTATACAAGGCCGATTCATGTATTTCTTCTATGTATATTCTTCAAGCCCATCTTTAATCGCGGCCCACTTCTGATCCGGTCAAATTCTGGTGATAACACATGCCCCCTGGTTTTGGAAATGACAATTCCAAAATCACTATGCTTTTCCTTCGTCGGGTCATGTCGTGGCAGAGCAGAACCGTCGCAGTATCCTTCATCATGATGCCTTGCCTCCCCAACTTCTTTGCAAGATTTGATAGCTTTAACATCACTCCCTCGGAAACCGCAATGGCATTAAATCTCCACTATACCCCCTTTATTTAACTGTGCCGAACGGTTCGCCACTTCATCCTCTTGCTCTGTTCCGGCCATCGGCACCTAAAAACCCTCTTTCCTCGTAGCAATGTCTTCCTCTTCCTCCATCTCCTCAGGCCTCTCTTTCCAATCTTCCTCCTCGAGCGAGCAGGAGTGGAACTTTGACCACGTGCCAGATGGCCCACCCGAAGCACTCGTCGGGTCAGATGGTGACTTACCTCTGACCGATGGGGAGGACGACCTCGAGTTCCTCATCGAAGGGGAGCTGAAGAGCGAGAGCGAAGACGACCTCCACTCCTGGGCGAACCCCACCTCCTCCGACGAGGAGGAGGAAGAAGAAGAAGTAGAGGAAGAAGAGGAAGAGGAGGAGGATGATTCCTCCTCCTCCGCTGGGTATCCGCCGGCGAAGCGCTTCCGCGCTTGGGCGGACAGCGAGGACGATGATGATGACGAGGAAGAAGAGGCTCCGGCCGAGGGCTGGGGCAGCAGCGACGAGGAACTCTCCGGAAGCAGCGCCGACGGCAGCTACGATGCCGATGACGAGGCCAGCGAGGATTAGTAATGTAGGACTAGTAGTTCCTGAGCAATCGGCTCTTCTTTTGTTCTTCCTTTCTTGAGCAATCGGCTCTTCATTGTAAAAACCCCCTTATTAATGAAGAAGAAATTTCTCAGCTGATTTTGTCCTTTTACCAATTTTGCCGATTGCTAAAATAAGTCAGCAAATCAAGAGTCGATGGCAGCGCATCGGACCTTGCCATGAAACGCGAGCAAAGCCAACTCTATTGTCTATCCAAATGGTAATCTGCGACTTGTCCGAAAGAGCAAAACTCAGATCCCCAAATCGCCGCTTGAACAGATCCAACCCACGGCCATATGAACCTCAGATGTCAATCGCGCAGGTTCGCAACTGCAACGGACCCAAGGGCAACATCATCCAATGCCCACGCTATGGTCTCTGGCCTAAAGGTGATCCTTGACCGTTCCTGGCTGTCCGAACATAGCGCCTTGCTCTATCTTTTTGCAGCAACAAAAACGGCCCTAACCCTGTAGATGATGATGGCTTCCCTTTCAGGCTCCTTCCAGCAGCTCTGGTGACCTTCTTCTGCAACAACTCACCACTTTCGAAGAAGTTTATGATGCAGGGTCAGCCGATGACACTCCAATCGGCTTCCAAAAACAGAGTGCCTACCAAATCAGCCGCCCCCGAGCCTCGCTCAAGGCGAGAACGGCGGTGAGGACATACGGCTCGGACAAATGGACCCGAACTTGAGCGAATCTGAGAAAACCAACACGCAGAGTCAGCCAAACTTGCCACCATCGATCACCTTTTCTTCCGTTGAAAGCCGATATTGTAGATGAAACACCAACGGCTTAATGAGCAAAAGGCTGCCTTGCACGCCAAAACTGACACTTCTGACAGTACTGCTGAACTGGCGACCTTGCGCAAAGGGTTGGAAGTCCTCGAAGAAAAGGTTCTGACACCAAAATCGGCTCATTGCCATCGGGAACACGCAGCGGGTAGATCCTGTGTAATTGTACTAGAGTCGATGTCCGTGCATCGGCTGTATATCATGAGAATTTTTTTACTGGCCGATTTTTCTATCGGCCCCCAATATTTCACTGCACATGTATCGCACATGTTCGTCTGATTAGGTGCCCCCCGAGCCGAATCTGCCAGGTAACTGCGGATATCGGCTCTGTAGTTAGCCAAGGCACTGTATTTGAACGTCGGCTCCGTTAGGACCAATGTTGACTTTTTCCAGCTCATCAGCCGACGTAAAACCGCTGCCCATTAGATCGACGTTGAACACAGGCAGAACGTATGGTGAGGATAATTTTGGCCGATTGCTGGAATCGGCCTCCATGTTGATTGAATAGCTCAATGAAGGTTTTGCAATGTTCCTCCATAGATCTTTGGGGCCGATCACACGGATCGGCATCGCCATGTTTGTCCATAGATGTTGCTCTTGTTACACGGTCAGGCCGGTGGATAAGACCAGCCTCACCCCGTCCTTCGTCACGTCGATGCGCTCGCAGTCGTCCAAATTGATGCCTGAGAGTGGCTCTTGGCCTGTTGTCTCCCAAACGTTCATGCCAGCCGTTGAAATCTTGGCTGAATCATCTGCGTGGACGATCTCTACTTCATCTCCATCTCATTGTATTAGGCATTGGTGCATCGTGGATGGAATGCAACAGTTGGCGTGGATCCAATCTCTCCTTAGCAGGACAGCATAGGTGCTCTTGCTGTCGACAATAAAGAACGTCGTAGGGATGGTTTTCCTTCCTACGGTCAGATCCACGTTCAGAACACCTTGTGCGTCGGATGCTTGGCCGTTGAAATCGCTCGGTGTCACGTTGGTCTTGATCGGATCCGAGCTAGAGCGTCCCAACCGACGTAGCATGGAGTATGGCATAATGTTGATCGCCGCTCCGGTGTCCACCAGCATCTTGTTGACAGGCTGCCCATTGATATAGCCTCGCAAGTACAGGGCCTTCAGATGCCTGTAGCTTCTTTCTCGTGGCTTCTCAAAGATAACCGGCCGTGGGCCGCAGTCAAGTTGTGCCATAGGTGCTTCGTCTAATCCTGGAGCACTAAACTCCGTCGGAAGGATGAACACCATGTTTGTGCCAGCCGATGTTTCATCATCGGCTTTCTTTTGTCTGGGGCGCCACTCTTTCCTTTGTGGCCGACATTCTTCGTCCAGGGTTCGCTGAATTTTAGCGGCCAGATCAGGCCGCGCCTTCCTCAACGTGTGCAGGTATAACCTTTCGGCTTCCTCTAAACCACGTAGTCGCTGAACCCTACGCTTTTGGGAACGGCTGAGTCCATCAGGGCACCACCTTGGCCGGTGGTACTTATCTTCTTCTTCTTCATCGTCTTCCAATTCCTCGAGATCTTCCACCCGAGAGGACTCAGCGTGCTTGTTCCGAGGCGGGAGAGGCCCTAGACGTTTGAACACGGACACGTTAGCTGCATCCTTCTTTTTCTGTTTACACTCTAGGCAGTTGCCGATTGTAGGCAATCGGCTCATTCCTGAATCCCAACAGTGTCTGAAGAAGGGACAGTCCCGAGTGCCTATCCACGTCGTCTTGCTCTCTCGACTTTTCCTTGGCGTGGCGCTCATATCTCTCCTCGTCGCGATCATGCCGACGGTGTCTCCTGGCGTCCCTAGCCAGACGATCTCTTTCATCATCGTCGTTGTATCGTCGGCGTTGGTCGTATTGGCTCACATATTTGTTGAGGAGGTGATCAGAGAGAGGTCGCTGATATCTCACGTTCCTCACTTCTCCCTCTGTGATGTAGCGCTTGCCATCGTGACGGAGCCGATCGCGTGAAACGGCTTCCTCTGTGTCCTTGCTATGAGAGCAGCTGCCCTCGTCTCCGTCCTTACCGAGTGGTGCCCAGGTCCTACCATGTTGATGTTGAACGAGAATCCTGGCTGGCACCCTCCAGGGTAAGTGCACTCCACCATGTTAACGGCGGGGAAGGGGTGTGTGTTGACCTTCATGGCGTACTGGCTGAAAATTAGACGCCCTTGTTCTATCGCCATTTGGACCTGCTGACGCCACACCCTGCAGTCGTTGGTGGCATGGGTGAACGTGTTATGCCACTTGCAGTATGGCTTTCCGTTCAGCTCCTGAGCCGTGGGGATCTTGTGGCCTTCGGGTACCTTTAGCTGTTTCTCCTTAAGTAAGAGGTCGAAAATTTGCTCAGCCTTGGTGACATCGAAGTCAAACCCTCTTGGAGGACCTTGTGGCTTAACCCACTTACGGGACACGGGGCTTGCCCCCGAGTCCATTCAACCACTCGCTACCTCTTGATCTCCCGCAGAACCTTCATCTTCATCCGCCTCAACCAGGACCACCGCACGTTTGAATTTATCCCGGTATACATCCGGGTGGCGCTTGTTCATATACCGACAGCTCTCGCACCATGTGCGCTAGTGAAGGGTAGTCTGCTTGGGAGGCCACGTCCTTGATCGGTGATGCGAGACCCACCACCGCCAACTCGATCGCTTCTTTTCAGTCACACGAGCCGAATAGCATCGGTTCCTAACGGTCCTGAAGCGCTGGACATATTCTGACACTGTTTCTCCGCGCTTCTGTCGTACTTGTGCTAGATCGGCAATGCCAGCCTCGGAAGCCTCTGAGTGATACTGCATGTGGAACTGCTCTTCCAACTGCTTCCAAGTCCGGATTGAGTCTGGTGGCAGCGATGTGTACCACCCAAAAGCCGATCCTGTGAGGGACTGTGCGAAGAACCTCACACGCAGCTCATCTGATGCTGAGATCGTGCCCAGCTGTGCCAAATATCGGCTCACATGCTCGATGGAGCTGGAACCATCTGATCCATTAAACTTGGAGAAATCAGGGAGCCGATATTTGGGTGGAAGGGGGATCAATTCGTACTCGTTGGGGTACGTCTTGGAATAGCCGATTGCCCTCCTTTTCGGCACCATGCCGAACTGGTCTCTCAAGATGGTACTAATCTGATCCGCGGTGCTGGCTGCAGGAGTTGAACTCTGAAGATTCGCCGGAGTGGCATACTTAGCCAGCCACGCTTGCTTCTCAAGCTCTGAGCCAACTGCAAGAGCTGAGCTCTGGAGGTTTGTCGGAGTGGCATACTTAGCTAGCCATGTCTGCTTCTCAAGATCTGTTCCCGAAGTTCCTCCTGCTGTCCCAGAAGTCCCTGGCTGTTGCGGTCTGGTTTGTGAGTGCCCGATTCATTGCAGTCGGCACGTATGTGCACGTGTATCCGTGAGGGATCTCCTTAGGCGCCTCATGCAAGAACTGGTAGTCGGTAGGGTCACCACCGATCTTGTAGACGACGTATGCCGGTGAATTCGGCACTTCGGTGCTGCCACCGCGAATGGCGGCGGTGGTTGGGACCGGAGTGGCATCTCTCCTTGGTGAGTCCCCGGAGCTGGTCCCGACGGAGAGTACCGATGCCTCATGATTTCCTGGATCACGCGAAGAGCGACACGCTCCAAAGTGTTCACCGAGGCTCTCGGAATGGCGGTGCAGCGAATGAGCTACCATGAAGTTAATCTCCGACGCGAGAGACCTGGTGCGTTCTTCCGACGGGGCGGACAGGTCCACTCCATCGAGCGCGCCTTCGGTGAGAACCCTTTCCACCCGATGCCGTGTGAGCGGGTTCCGTGAAAAGAGCCGATGAGGTCGGCTTCGAGGATTGCTTTGACCTCGTCATACTTCTTCTTGAGCTCCTCGGTCAGATCCTCGTACGTGACTGGAGTGCCTTCCGCCATCTCAGATGTAGATGGCGATGCGGTTGATGTCGAAGACGGTCCCACCGAGCGTGCCAGAATGTGTTGCGGTCAGAAACCCACCGGCGAGCAGCGACGGGCAACACGGTAGAGCCGGGAGGCTCCCAAGACTGCGGCTGGCCCTGGTCCCTCCGAGCGACGGCCCGCAAAGACTCGGCACGCACGTCCGATGCTTGGTGCAAGGGCGTGCCACCCGACCTATACCTGGTCAGGAAGGTGTTGGATGTGCCTCGCTTAGTTTCCTGCATGGCATACACGTAAACATTAAATACGAGCCTCGATCGGCTCTCAGGTTGTCCTGTGAATCGGCTCAAGGAGCCGATCCACCCATGATTCGTACGAGGTGCACGAATATATGGTGGTCCTGCTTGATCAAAATAAAGCTAAAACGACCTACTACGATTTAGGGTTTTCACCACATAATCGGAACATCCTACTCGTGATTGAGCCTGGCGGCCACGCACGGTGATCGTAAACCGACCCTAGACAAGGCCTAAAAACCAACATGAAGTTGATCCCCGGAACATCCTGTCTAGGGCTAGCAAACTACACCCTACGCGCCACTGGATCCTTCAACCCGTTTGTAAGGCCTAACTATGCAGATATTAAACTAATCCTTGAAGAACAAGGAGCAATCATAACGGATCAGATCTACTAAATAATGATCAAGCGGGGTGCCGCCCTTACACCTAAGATAGGTGTAAGGGCGGCTAGACGTCTAAGGGTTGCACGACGACAGCATATGATACGATGAACAATGCTAACCCTAACACATCTATGATAACTACGTTGCTCGCCATCAACAAGGCTTCAGCACGAGCAACGCATGAACGACGAATAAACGTGTACTGCCTAGACCGCAAGATGCGATCTAGGCAGCATGATGCTTACCCGGAAGAAACCCTCGAGACAAGGGAGTTGGCGATGCGCCTAGATTGGTTTGTGGTGAACGTGATTGTTGTTTATTTCATAAACCCTAGATACATATTTATAGTCCGTAGACTTTCTAACGTGGGAATAATCCCAACCGTGCACGAGCCAAACTCTATCTAACCGACACGTATCCTACTATGTTACAGATACACGGGCAAACTAGCCCAAACTTTGTATACAAGGCCGATTCATGTATTTCTTCTATGTATATTCTTCAAGCCCATCTTTAATCGCGGCCCACTTCTGATCCGGTCAAATTCTGGTGATAACATCAGGGGGTTTTGATGTAACAGATGAATAAAGTACGAGTAAGTAAAGTGCGAGAGTAACAATTGCAGCGAGTGGCCCAATCCTTTTTAGCACAAAGGACAAGCCGGTTTGTTTACTTATAATGACCAAGCGTTCTCGAGGACACACGGGATTTTAGTCTAGTGCTTTCGCTACATACGGCTAATTAATCTTCATTGTTTTGATAAGTGTTGTGTGGGTGAACCTATGCTAATGTACCGCCCTTCCTAGGACTAATACATACTTGTGATTATACCCCTTGCAAGCATCCGCAACTACAAGAAAGTAATTAAGATAAATCTAACCACAGCCTTAAACTCTGAGATCCTGCTATCCCTCCTGCATCGATATACCAACGGGGGCTCAGGTTTCTGTCACTCCGGCAACCCCGCAATTGGCAAACGAGTACAAGATGCATTCCCCTACACTAGTAGGAAAAGCCTCATCAGTGGCGCACCAAAAACACATTCTGTGGCGCATGGGTGGTGCGCCACAGAATTCTCGCCACATAAATAAGGATTCCGTGGCGCACCTGCCAATGCGCCACGAAGCTTATTTACGTGGCGCACCGGACGGTGGTGCGCCACGAAACAGGAAGTCTTATTTCGTGGCGCACCACCGCCGGTGCGCCACAGAATTTTTTTTAAAATTTCAAAAAAGTGGCGGCGATCTAGATCTAGATCCGGGGCCGCCGAATTTTTTTAAATTTTTCCGGAAGGTCGCCGGAGGTGGGTGGGGTGGGTGGGTGGGTGGAGGATGAGGCCGGCCGGAGGAGGTGGTGGTGGTGGTGGAATAGGAGGAGGTGGAGGTGGAGGTGGTGGTGGTGGTAGGAGGAGGAGGAGGAGGAGGTGGTGGTGGTGGTGGTGGTGGTGGTAGAGGAGGAGGTGGTCGCCGAGGAGGAGGAGGAGGAGGAGGAGGTGGTGGTGGTGGTGGTAGTGGTGATGATGGTGGTGGCAGGAGGTGGGCGGAGGAGGTGTTGGTCGTGGTCGCCGTAGTAGGTCGCCGGAGTAGTTCGCCGGAGTTGTTGGTCGCCGGAGTTGGTCGCCGGAGTAGGAGAGGAGAGAGGAGAAGTGGAGAAGTGGAGGAGAGGAAGAGAAGAGGAGAGGAGGAGAAGGGGAGAAGTGGAGAAGTGGAGGAGAGGAAGAGAAGAGGAGAGGAGGAGAAGAGGAGAAGTGGAGAAGGGGAGAAGTGGAGAAGGGGAGAAATGGAGGAGAGAAGGAGAAGTGGGCGCCAGAAATTTGAAATTTCGAACGTTAATTCTGTGGCGCACGGGCACTTGGTGCGCCACAGATTTTTTTTTTATTTTTTTGTATTTTGCAGCAAAAAATCTTTAATCGGTCGTAACTTTTTACTCTTTTCGAATTTTGGGATTCTAAAAATTGTCCAACCTGGCAAGCCCGGGTGAATTCGGATGTAGATTTTTCGTGGGAACATTTTGATATATTATGCGTTTTTTTTCGAGTTCGTATGCAACCAGAAATCCAGTTTGATGATTTTCCCACGCAATTTTGCAAAAAAAGTCAAAATTATTGTTTGTTAATTCTCAGTGGTAAAAGATGACATAATACATAGGCATCTTGAAGGAATTTATTTTTTGAAATTTTTATCTATTTTTTTTATTTTTTACAGAGGTTAAAAAGGCGATCCACGGGGGGTGGGGGGTGGAGTTGCATGGAACTCATGTGCGCCACAGAAATAAGGCTTTCGTGGCGCACCATTCCACGTGCGCCACGGAAAGTCTTAGTTCGGTGGCGCACCAGGAACAATGCGCCACGAAAGTCTTAATTCGGTGGCGCACCGGTGCCGATGCGCCATAGAATGTCTTATTTACGTGGCGCACGTGATCCTGTGCGCCACGGAAATAGTGAAACCAATGATTGGGGTTGGCCCCACCAAATTTCTGTGGCGCATGGATCCCTGGTGCGCCACAAAATTAAGCTATTTCTGTGGCGTACCGTGTCTGGTGCGCCACAAAATAACTTTCTGTGGCGCATTTTAAACGGTGCGCCACAGAACTAAGCATCGCCTATAAGGGTTTTCCTACTAGTGCAAGTACTAGGGTACTTCATCTCGGCCAGGGGAATTGAAGCCAATCCTTTGAAAATCAAAGCTATTCTCGACATGGAGCCGCCAAAGAATCTGCACCAAGTGCAGCAATTGGCAGGACGTCTGGCAGCACTCAGCAGGTTTATTGCCAAGCTAGGAGAAAAAGCTTTGCCTTTCTACAATTTGATGAAAAAATCGGAAAAGTTCGAGTGGACGAAGGAGGCGCAGGAATCCTTCGATAATCTAAAAAGGATCTTGTCGACGTCTCCAGTCCTTGTAACCCCCCGCGAGAAGGAAACGCTGCTCATGTACATCGCTGCGACAATTCAAGTCTTCAGCAGCGTCTTGGTCGTCGAACGAGAAGAGGCAGGAAGAGTACACGACGTACAAAGGCCCGTTTACTATCTCAGCGAAGTACTCACACCCGCAAGACAGAGGTACCCTCATCATCGAAGCTGGCATATGCGGTTTGGAGGTCAGCCCGCAAACTACGGCATTACTTCACGAGCATCCAATCGTCGTCGTGAGTGAAGCTCCGTTGAAAAACATAATGACCAATCCAGAGGCCACCGGTCGAGTGTCTCAATGGGCCATCGAGATAGCACCTCACGACATAACTTACGTTAACCGGACGGCCATAAAATCTCAAATCCTCCCAGACTTTGTGGCAGGCTGGATCCGATCCCGCACACGGCGGCACCCGACATGTCGGGATCATGGGTAATGTATTTCGACGGGTCAAAGCGAAGCACAAGCGCTGCGCAGCGAGGAGTGGTACTAATATCACCACAAGGAGATAAGATGAAATATATACTACGTATGAACTTTTCTCTGCCGACAAACAATGAAGCAGAATACGAAGCACTGCTGCACGGAATGAAGATGGCAAAGGCGTGCGGAGCGACTCGCCTGGAAATCTACGGGGACTCCAACCTGGTAGTACAACAATCGATGAATCTGTGCGACGCAGTCAGTGACAACATGGTCGCCTATCGGCAGCTGTATCAAAATATGGAAGCCAAGTTCGAGGGGTGTGAGCTTAAGCATATCGGCAGAGCCAGCAACGAGGAAGCCGACACCTTAGCAAACATCGGCTCTATGTGCTCTCCCATCCCGGACGGAGTATTTTATGAAGTAATTACCCAGCGATCGATAAAAGAGAAGGCGCTGACGCCCTTGAAACCATCGACTGAGGATGCAGAACCAAACCCGCAACAAGTTACCAACAAAACGCCAGCCGCACAAGTCCTCCTCCTCGAACCGCTATGGACTAAGCCATTCCTGGCATATATTACAAGACAGGAACTGCCGGCGGATCCATTAGAAGCAAAATGAATCGTCAGGCGATCGAAAGCTTTCACCATAGTAAATGGTGAACTCTACAAGCGTAGCATATCTGGTATCTTCCAAAGGTGCATCGCCATGGACGACGGAAGGGCATTGCTGCGCGAGATACACGAGGGGACTTGCGGGCATCATGCAGGAAGTAGGGCTCTTGTAGCAAAAGCCTTCAGGGCAGGATTTTACTGGCCAACGGCGGCAGCAGACGCTCGAGATCTGGTCATGAAGTGCGACCCCTGCCAACGGTTCTCCCCAAAACCACATGCTCCTGCAACGGATCTAATGCCGATACCCTTGGCGTGGCCGTTCGCCCAATGGGGACTCGATCAAGTTGGGCCACTGCCGAGGTCATCGCTCGGGGGACACACGTACTTACTAGTCGCAGTTGATAAATTCACAAAGTGGATCGAAGCGATGCCGATACGAAACCGGAAGGCAACAACAGCGAGTCCAATTCTTCAAGGAAATAACATGTCGATTTGGAGTACCTCACGATATCGTCACGTGATAATGGGACTAACTTCGACTCCAAAGAGTTCCGAGAATTTTGTGACGACGAGAGGAATAAAGTTGAAATTTGCATCAGTGGCTCACCCGCAAACAAACGGGCAGGTGGAGAGGATCAACAGTCTAATAGGAGACGGCCTCAAGAAACGCCTTACATGCGCAGCAGGAGCTTGGGTCGAAGAGTTGCCATCAGTACTTTGGAGTTTGCGTACCACACCGAATAGGTCGACTCAGTACACTCCTTTCTTTCGGTACATGGGGCCGAGGCGAGTCCTACCAGCTCGATGTTCGATTCGAAGCACCTCGAGTGACGGCATACATAGAACCTTCCTCCAACATTGCACTGCAAGATGCTGTTGACCTACTGGATGAAGCCAGAGACATTGCTTTAGCCCGAACCACGGTATACCAGCAGGCGCTGAGGAATTACCACAGCCGACGCATACGCAACCGATGCTTTAACGTTGGAGATATGGTACTTCGGCTAAAGCAAAAAAGACCCTCGAAACTCGAGTCTCCATGGGAGGGACCCTACATCATCACCGAAGTGATACCAGGAGGAGCATATAGGCTCAGAAATCCAACTTCAGGAAAAGATGTCGACAATCCATGGAATGTTGCGCACCTGCGACGATTTTATACATAGGGCGCGATTGTTTCTCGTTTTTTACAGCCCTTAAGGTTGCTTTACTTTATAAATAAAGTCTTAATCAGGTTTTCCGCCTCTTTTCTTAAAATTCAGGCCCCGCCACCCGAACAGGTCGACTGAGGCCCCTACCATCGGCTCTTACTCCCATCGGGAGCGTTGGCCCAAGAAACACGCAGTGTCATTAATTAAATACTCTCAGCGAGAGCTAAGATTAATGGCACACAAAAAGAAAAAACAACCAATCCAAGCCTCGAGAAAACATACGAGTGCTGCAGTCGATGGTTACATTATCATAAAACAAGGCTCAAACCGGTGCACCGCGTGACGAAGCCAAGCGTCTAATTCCCTCGACTAAGTCGATGGGTCTCGCTCTTGCAAAAACTTACGCAAAGGCTTCGCAATAACGTTGCATAATCCAACGAAGTCGTCAGGAGAGCAGGCTGAACTGATCACTCAGCCGCCCCCGACAAACAAAATATCAATCGAATTAATATAGCATACAACGTATGCAATAAATTTACACAAAATCATTTCATGCAGGAAATAAGGCTATTACATTCATGGTCGAACTCCCGCTCCCAATGTGACTTCAGGTCCTTCTCAAGGCATGACTCCATCCGAGAAACGATGGTGAAAGCAGGACCCCTAGCAGCATCATAATACTGGCCTAAGCTCCTCTCAGTATTCGCCACGGCTCCCAAATCTAAAGATGGATGGCATGCCAGTATTGAAGCAAAAGCAAGCTCTGCACCAGCCAGGAGTTCCTTCCGTACCAACAGCCGAATCCTTTCGGGAGACTTGAATCGGGTGAACAAGGCAGATAAGTTTGCGGGTGCCAGGTCTAGAGGAAACAAGGTGTTCCAAACCATTATAAGATGAGCATGGAACTTATCAAAGTAATAATGCGCCTTTTCCACCCGATATTTAAACTTCGCCATGACGACAGCCTTCGGACGATGCAACCACAAACCATGATTCGGATGCGCAACGTCAGTCATGGCTTCAACCTCTTCATGGATCTTTTTGTTTTCCTCAGCTGCATCCGAAGCCACGACTGGAAAAGGAACGAATGTTAGAACATTCAAGCTATACCTAGAAACAGGAGGCGGGCTAACACTCACAGTTCAAGCTTTCGGTAGCAACATGAAGACCATCAAGAGCGTATTGTTCAATGGCAGTCGCTATCTCTCCCTTCTTCTTTACCAAGGCAGCCATCGCACGAAGAGAAGTAATGTCTTTAGTTAGACTAGACACCTGGTCGCGTAACTGACGAACAAGGCCTGATTCATCATTATCCGAAGGATTCGGAAAAAGCTCGGCACGGGAAGAAGACGAGGGAATCTGCAACACGTCCTTACTTCAGACCGAAGCATTCATATACAAAAGAAACTCCCATCGGGAGCATTAAGTGCACATCATACAGGCAAAAGGATGTTTGGCAACAGAGCCGAATTTAAACAATTGTTATGTACAACAAATCAAATAACAGTTCAAGGATCAGCCGACGTTGAAACAGGGGCTGACTCAGGAGCAGGCTCGGCTCGTGCTTCATCCACCAACTTCAGAAGCCGGTTGGCGCAGGTAATTGCCGATCTTTTGAAAGGCTCAAGGTCGACTCGATGGTTTTCATCATCAACAGGCAATGCCTTAGAGAACTCCTCCAATTCCGACCCCATCCCGTGCCCCATAAGCAACTGGAAAGTAAGAACTGCACCAATCAAGCGGCTGCGACGTTTCAGTGCCTCTATAGGTTCGGAGGGATCGACAAGGAAGGCTTCAACCATCTCGTCAAGAGTCTTGTCCAACTTCGCCTTAGGGAAGATCATCGAATATAACTTCGACAGTGCTCCCTTGGACTTCCGCGTAGCATCCGAGGATCTGGACATTTGACTCAGCCAGCCAGTGGACAAGGCGTCGGCCGTAGAATCCTCCCGAAGCTGATGGTGTCGGCTGACAGGCTAAATTGGCGGCCTCCGGAAAAGAGAGTATTAGTAATCAACGGAG